>NC_084567.2:24467500-24552500 GCF_033978685.3 Nerophis lumbriciformis | reverse complement strand
GGCTCGTTGAGAAATGTTGTTCTTAAACCGTTCGACAATTTGCTCACGCATTTGTTCACAAAGTGGTGACCCTCGCCCCATCCTTGTTTGTGAATGACTGAGCATTTCATGGAAGCTGCTTTTATACCCAATCGTGGCAACCACTTGTTCCTAATTAGCCTGTTCACCTGTGGGATGTTCCAAATAAGTGTTTGATGAGCATTCCACAACTTTCTCAGTCTTTTTTGCCAATTGTGCCAGCTTTTTTGAAACATGTTGCAGGCATCATGTTCCAAATGAGCTAATATTTCCACAAAAAAACAAAGTTTTCCAGTTCGACAGTTAAGTATCTTGTCTTTGCAATCTATTCATTTGAATATCAATTGAAAAGGATTTGCAAATCATTGTATTCTGTTTTTATTTACGATTTACACAACGTGCCATTTTCACTGGTTTTGGGGTTTGTAGTATTATTTGAAATTCTGATCCATTCTATGCAATAACTGGATTTGTTTCAGTGTTCATCAGCCTCAGTTTAACATCCCTAACAAAAAAAGGACAAAAGAATCAAGTAGATACATACAATCAATTACTTTAATCCACAATGTAAAAATATATGTACAAGTATTATAAACACTGACAACACTGCAAAATGTGCTCCATACAATTGGGGTCATGCAACCGGACACATTTAACACTTGAGTACACTGAACAAAGGCTATGTCCCAAATAGTGTACTTTGTGTTTTGAAAAGTGTGCACGTGTGTCATTTTACATGACAAATCTGCATTGCCGTCCACAGTAAGCGAAGTAAAATTGGAGGACTTTAGTGGAACAATCTGTTATGTCACTGCCATTATTAGAACTGGTAAAAAGCATTTTTTCAATCGAAAAAGTGTGTTTGAAAATACATGCTGTCTACTGTGCAGACTCTATTAATAGCCAGTAGTACATTGCTTTTCGTTAGTAATCTGTTCCAAAAGATTCATACAAAAACCGAAGCAAATCAAAACCAATTTATCCGTTTCAGACTTCCAAAAATGCGAACAGAAAATATATTGATAGAGAATTATATTTTACATGCAGAAAACAATGTGAAATACCTATAAATGATGAATGAGATGTACAATGGTCAAAATACAAAAACTCAGGGAAAGTTGAATGAAAACTGATTCATATGAAAAGTGGCCCTCATTAAAACCGAGTTACCAATGTAATCTCCGATGTAGTTTTTGTATGAGATTGTCCAAATCAGTTCTTTAAATAGGATATGAAATAAGGAAGGCACAAATGATATACACACACACACACACTTGTACTGTGTAGTTTTGACCTTGTCTAAATAAGATATATAAACTCAAACTTGGAAACCTAACACCTGTTTAAACAAACGTTGATTTCCACCCGAATGCAGCTGAGATAGGCTCCAGCACTCCCCACGGCCCCGAAAGGGACAAGCAGTAGAAAATGGATGGATGGATGATTGCAAAATCATTCCACATTTGAAAAAGAACGGTTGCAATAAAAAAATTAAAAAAAAAGGCCCCAAATTATATGCATGCATGCCCATGATAAATGTATTTAAAATATCTGGCCATACAAACATTGCTGCTGCTGCATTTACAAGATTAGCTACACAATTATTTAGTATAATGTACTGACCTTTGCTGTTCTTTTCATTCAATCACGCATATTTGTGTACAATTTAAATTCATCGTAGGTCTAAAAGGCACAATACTGAAGCAATTTTGATTTTTTAATGATTATTCACAACATCCAATACAATGGGTACCTTTCACATTTTTTAACCAATATGGTACCTGGGAGTCAATAGTTACCCAAAGGTACAAATTTTCGGTGCTTTGTGTGTGTTGATGAATGTTAATTGTTTAAAAACATATTTTTTAATGTAGCATTTAACATTGAACTGATTATGATAACTGTGCTGTCCTGTTATATATTGATTTCTCAATACATTTCTGAGTCTCATTTGTGAATGTTCTGTAGACTTTGCATGCAGTTGCAATTCCAAGACGTTGGAGGGCAGTAGCTTACAAGCGACGGTGTGTTGCCTAGCTAGGAAGTAGTCCTTGTCATAAAGCTGAATGTGCCAGTCTCGTCTAATGTTGAGCCCTACAAATTGTTAATTCTGTAATAATTATATTTATTACACACTTGCTGTTTTGATCATAACTGGATCTTACTAAATTTGGAGGTGTTGAAATTGCTATGTAAAATTGCTAATTGTACTAGTCGCTAGCATTTATATGACCAGGCCAATGTCACTTCTTTTAGCGCATTTTGGAAAAGTGGAGTCTTAGTTTATGTTGGAGTTTTTTCTATCAGGCATACTTGCTTTGTTGGCATTAACAATAGCAACATTACCTAAAGGCAGTTTGGCATAGTTTGCTGCTCAAATGATTATTTATCCGCCAAGTGTTTGAGTCACGGTTTAGTCTGCTACTGGACGTGAAGTTTAGAAAAATGGCACCATTTGATTGTATGTGGATTGATACCCGGTAGTAACTACGGAATTCAGTTGGTGCCTATAAAAATACCGAATTCAGTACTCATCCCTAAATACCAGTTCCATCACTTCATGATTACCTTTGAAATACTGTGAAAAATGGCACACAGGTTAATTATATTAAAAACATTCAAACACTTAAAAAAAAAAAAATTACAACCACCAAAAACTAAGAAAGGAGCAAACATGCACTTTTCATTTATTATGCTTACACAAGCTGTTGCAGTCGTTTAATAGAAGGTCAATCTTAGAACATCTATGGAATGTTTTATGACTTACCAATTGAAATGTCGCTGCCCCAGATGTTCAGTGCAAACACTGCCGACTGAGGACAACAGGTCTCCAGAGAGAGATGGCAGAGAATAGAGAATGACTGCTTTTTCTCCATAATGCACTGCCACGCAAGTTCTTTTCAACACAATGTTCCATTATTCAAGTTGTCTTTTGCAGTTTCCACAGACCAGACATCCAGTTAAAAGGCAATATGCTGTTTTTCCCAACATATAAGTTGAGGTCCTTAAACACGTTTGACAGAGTTTTGTTCAATGTCTGCCGTCTCACTCACCACATGAGTGGAGGCAACAGATGGAAGAGTCAACAGGTTATGAGTTATCCTGCAGTTCTTTGGCCTTTGTCAAGATGGTGTGGACATCTGAGATGGGATAATCCTGAGAGATAAAAACAAAGGCATTTTCTCATTTAAGTGCCTGTGGTTTGTATCGATTTGTTTGAGGATTTTAGCTGACTCATGCATGGCTGTACTGTAATTGCTTGGATTAGAAATGACGTCACGTCCGGCTCATTGAGTACGCGTTGTGGTCAAGTCAGAGTCTGTTCTCAATGGGTACGAGGCGCGATTTAGCCTTTCTTGAAGAAAAATGCCTTATGCTTGTGTTGTTTTCGGCTGTACGAACTGTTTGAATCGCGAAACGGATAAACGTTTCCTCAGAGTTCCTCGAAAGGTAATCAAGAATAGCGGAAGAGTGCAAGATTTTATGAAAGACGACCACAAAAGTACCACGCACTCCAGTACAAGGTAGCAGAGCTGAAGAATGCATAAGTTTACAGTGACCACTCTGTTAAAAGTTTGATATACTTAACATTTTTCTTATTATATATTATCTTGATATTATTCGTATTATTTAAGTCATATTTTTGCTACGAGTGTTCCGTAAAGCACCAACTCGGCAAGTCTAAATAAAATAAATCAAATGTGAACAAAAACTAAAATAGTTAAGCTTTTACCAAAGGCAACGATCGTAAATGAAGCATTCAGCACATACACACTGTTGACATCTGTAGTTATATTTTGATAAAGATTGGGAAAACACTTGTACTCGTCAACGGCCCGTGCAACAGCAAGGACAAGCAACAACTAGGACTGTAGACAAAGAGTTAAATCATGAAACACATTTTTGCCCGAGCAAAAATGATGCATGATTACCCGGTAGTGTTTTGATACCAATTTCCTTGACCCAACCACACAAAGAAGTTGTAGACCTCCATGCTTTTCTAAGTTTTCATCTGTTTTGTTGTTTAGAATGTTGTCTGGAACACAACAATAGTTCGATATGTTTGGGAACTCCAACGAATAATCCTTTATCACGCGACAAAGTATAGTCCATCCATCCATCCATCTTCTTCCGCTTATCCGAGGGCGGGTTGCGGGGGCAGCAGCCTAAGCAGGGAAGCCCAGACTTCCCTCTCCCTAGCCACTTCGTCCAGCTCTTCCTGTGGGACACCGAGGCGCTCCCAGGCCACCCGGGAGACATAGTCTTCCCAACGTGTCCTGGGTCTTCCCCGCGGCCTCCTACCAGGCGGACGTGCCCTAAACACCTCCCTAGGGAGGCGTTCGGGTGGCACCTCATCTGGCTCCTCTCGATGTGGAGGAGCAGCGGCTTTACTTTGAGCTCCCCCCGGATGGCAGAGCTTCTCACCCTATCTCTAAGGGAGAGCCCCCCACCCGGCGGAGGAAACTCATTTCGGCCGCTTGTACCAGTGATCTTGTCCTTTCGGTCATAACCCAAAGCTCATGACCATAGGTGAGGATGGGAACGTAGATCGACCGGTAAATTGAGAGCTTTGCCTTCCGGCTCAGCTCCTTCTTCAACACAACGGATCGATACAGCGTCCGCATTACTGAAGACGCCGCACCGATCCGCCTGTCGATCTCACGATTCACTCTTCCCTCACTCGTGAACAAGACTCCGAGGTACTTGAACTCCTCCACTTGGGGCAAGATCTCCTCCCCAACCCGGAGATGGCACTCCACCCTTTTCCGGGCGAGAACCATGGATTCGGACTTGGAGGTGCTGATTCTCATCCCAGTCGCTTCACACTCGGCTGCGAACCGATCCAGTGAGAGCTGAAGATCCTGGCCAGATGAAGCCATCAGGACCACATCATCTGCAAAAAGCAGAGACCTAATCCTGCAGCCACCAAACCAGATCCCCTCAACGCCTTGACTGCGCCTAGAAATTCTGTCCATAAAAATTATGAACAGAATCAGTGACAAAGGGCAGCCTTGGCGGAGTCCAACCCTCACTGGAAACGTGTCCGACTTACTGCCGGCAATGCGGACCAAGCTCTGGCACTGAGCATACAGGGAGCGGACTGCCACAATCAGACAGTCCGATACCCCATACTCCCTGAGCACTCCCCACAGGACTTCCCGAGGGACACGGTCGAATGCCTTCTCCAAGTCCACAAAACACATGTAGACTGGTTGGGCAAACTCCCATGCACCCTCAAGGACCCTGCCGAGAGTATAGAGCTGGTCCACAGTTCCACGACCAGGACGAAAACCACACTGTTCCTCCTGAATCCGAGGTTCGACTATCCGGCGTAGCCTCCTCTCCAGTACACCCGAATAGATCTTACCGGGAAGGCTGAGGAGTGATCCCACGATAGTTAGAACACACCCTCCGGTTCCCCTTCTTAAAGAGAGGAACCACCACCCCGGTCTGCCAATCCAGAGGTACCGCCCCCGATGTCCACGCGAAGCTGCAGAGTCTTGTCAACCAAGACAGCCCCACAGCATCCAGAGCCTTAAGGAACTCCGGGCGGTTCTCATCCACCCCCGGGGCCTTGCCACCGAGGAGCTTTTTAACTACCTCAGCAACCTCAGCCCCAGAAATAGGAGAGCCCACCACAGACTCCCCAGGCACTGCTTCCTCATTGGAAGACGTGTTGGTGGGATTGAGGAGGTCTTCGAAGTATTCCCTCCACCGATCCACAACATCCGCAGTCGAGGTCAGCAGAACACCATCCTCGCCATACATGGTGTTGATAGTGCACTGCTTCTCCTTCCTGAGGCGGCGGATGGTGGTCCAGAATTGCTTCGAAGCCGTCCGGAAGTCGCTTTCCATGGCTTCCCCGAATTCCTCCCATGTCCGAGTTTTTGCCTCTGCGACCGCTGAAGCCGCACACCGCTTGGCCTGTCGGTACCTGTCCGCTGCCTCAGGAGTCCTATGAGCCAAAAGAACGCGATAGGACTACTTCTTCAGCTTGACGGCATCCCTCACCGCCGGTGTCCACCAACGGGTTCTAGGATTACCGCCACGACAAGCACCAACTACCTTGCGGCCACAGCTCCAATCAGCCGCCTCGACAATAGAGGCGCGGAACATGGTCCATTCGGACTCAATGTCCAGTACCTCCCTCGTGACATGTTCAAAGTTCTTCCGGAGGTGGGAATTGAAACTCTCTCTGACAGGAGACTCTGCCAGAGGTTCCCAGCAAACCCGCACAATGCGTTTGGGCCTGCCAGGTCTGTCCGGCATCCTCCCCCACCATCGCAGCCAACTCACCACCAGGTGGTGATCGGTAGATAGCTCCGCCCCTCTCTTCACCCGAGTGTCCAAAACATGAGGCCGCAAATCCGATGACACAACTACAAAGTCGATCATGGAACTGCGGCCTAGGGTGTCCTGGTGCCAAGTGCACATATGGACACCCTTATGTTTGAACATGGTGTTCGTTATGGACAATCTGTGACGGGCACAAAAGTCCAATAACAAAACACAGCTCGGGTTCAGATCCGGGCAGCCATTCTTCCCAATCACGCCTCTCCAGGTTTCACTGTCGCTGCCAACATGAGCATTGAAGTCCCCCAGTAGAACGAGGGAATCACCCGGGGGAGCACT
The DNA here is from genome assembly GCF_033978685.3 of Nerophis lumbriciformis. Classification (NCBI taxonomy): domain Eukaryota; kingdom Metazoa; phylum Chordata; class Actinopteri; order Syngnathiformes; family Syngnathidae; genus Nerophis; species Nerophis lumbriciformis. The sequence goes on along the minus strand of NC_084567.2, from coordinate 24,545,849 downwards.
CTCAAGTACTCCCTCGAGTAAATCCAAAAAGGGTGGGTACTCTGAGCTGCGGTTTGGGGCGTAAGCGCAAACCACAGTCAGGACCCGTTCCCCCACCCAAAGGCGGAGGGAAGCTACCCTCTCGTCCACCGGGTTGAACTCCAACGTGCAGGCTCTGAGCCGGGGGGGAAACAAGAATTGCCACCCCAGCCCGTCGCCTCTCACTGCCGGCAACGCCAGAGTGGAAGAGAGTCCAGCCCCTCTCGAGAGAATTGGTTCCAGAGCCCTTGCTGTGCGTCGAAGTGAGTTCGACTATATCTAGCCGGAACTTCTCCACCTCGCGCACTAGCTCAGGCTCCTTCCCCCCCAGCGAGGTGACGTTCCACGTCCCAAGAGCTAGCTTCTGTAGCCGAGGATCGGACCGCCAAGTGCCCTTCCTTCGGCTTCCGCCCAGCTCACATGGCACCCGACCTCTATGACCCCTGCTCTGGGTGGTGAGCCCATTGGAGGGGGGACCAGGCGCTCGCCATCGTGCCCCACCTCCGAGCCTGGCTCCAGAGAGGGGCCCCGGTGACCCGCGTCCGGGCGAGGGAAATCTGGGTTCCTTGTCAGTGTTCTTCATAGAGATCTTCGAGCTGCTCTTTGTCTGATCCCTCACCTAGGACCAGTTTGCCTTGGGAGAACCTACCAGGGGGCATAGAAGCCCCCGGACAACATAGCTCCTAGGATCATTGGGACACGCAAACTCCTCTACCACGTTAAGGTGGCAGCTCAGAGAGTAGTATAGTGGTCTATTTAATTGCGTAGTTGGATTTTTTGCTCATATTTGCTTTCTTCAGGAATATATAGGCCCCTTGTGTACTCAGATAGTGTGTGCGCTGCTTGCATTACAACAGCCATCTAAGCTTGGTTGGCCACCACTGGTTTTCACTTCCGGGAAAAAAATCATTTGTCGGAATACAAACAATAAGGGGTGTAACGGTACACGGCATGTATTCGTATCGCAGTTTTTTACCTTTTAGAACCGATACGATTCAGTGAATTGAAATCGATTCAGTAACTTTTTAACAAAAAAATAAATCAACCAGTGTGACTGTAAAATGCTGGATATTGGACACTGCAGGTGAAGTTTCCTTAATTCCTGGTATTTCTTGTAAGGGAATTAGGTATAAATTAATTATGGATATAAACAAGCAAGTTAACAACAATTACCGTATTTTCCGCACTATAAGGCGCACCTAAAAACCACAAATTTTCTCAAAAGCTAACAGTGCGCCTTATAACCCGGTGCGCTTTATATATGGATAAATATTAAGATTAATTTTCATAAAGTTTCGGTCTCGTAACTACGGTAAACAGCCGCCATCTTTTTTCCCGGTAGAACAGGAAGCGCTTCTTCTTCTACGCAAGCAACCGCCAAGGTAAGCACCCGCCCCCATAGAACAGGAAGCGCTTCTTCTTCTACTGTAAGCAACCACCCGCCCGCGTAGAAGAAGAAAAAGCGCGCGGATATTACCGTACGTTTCATTTCCTTTGTGTGTTTACATCTGTAAAGACCACAAAATGGCTCCTACTAAACGACAGGGATCCGGTTCATGAAAAGACGCAATCTCTCCATCCGCACACGGATTACTATTTCACAGCAACTGATATTCCTGTGAACCGCACTGTGGATACAACGGGAGCACGTACGGTGAATATTCGCACCACAGGGAATGAGAAGTCATCCTTCACTGTGGTTCTAGCTTGCCATGCTAATGGCCAGAAACTTCCACCCATGGTGATATTCAAAAGGAAGACCTTGCCAAAAGAGACCTTTCCAGCCGGCGTCATCATAAAAGCTAACTCGAAGGGATGGATGAAGAAAAGATGAGTGAGTGGTTAAGGTAAGTTTAAGTTTACGCGAAGAGGCCGGGTGGCTTTTTTCACGCAGCTTCGTCCATGTTGATATACGATTCCATGCGCGCCCACATCACGCTGGTTTTAATATATTATTAAAGTTTGACTGACCTATTTGACTGTTTTTTTGACATTCCTTTAGCGCAGTTAGATGCGGCTTACAACACGGGGCGGCTTATAGGTGGACAAAGTTTTGAAATATGCCGTTCATTGAAGGCGCGGCTTATAACCCAGGGCGCCTTATGGTGCGGAAAATACGGTAATGACCAATGCATTCATATCTTATTTGAATAAAGTGCAACCAACACTTTAGTTGAATTAAAAGGAAACCTTTTCTGCTCACATTTTCAACATTCAAGCAATTTCAAGAACATTAACCAACATTTTAACAGTAGATTTACTTGCTAAATAAAGTTCCCTGACTTGGCCATACAGTATTTGTTCTCTGTTCTGGCGTCGTCAATGACAAACCGCATCCCAGGTGTGCAGAACTATATAGGAACCCTAATTTCTTTTGATGGTGTTGGCCCCTTGCTTCCTAATTTCCATAGCCTCCTTGACCCATCTGTCACAGTCTTGTGACTGTTTTGGAATGGTGTTTTTGCCATTTGTGTGGTGTTTTAGTTCCTGTCCAGTACTCTTATTTTGTAGTTTCACTTCCCTGGTCTGTCCTCTGAGTACTGGCTCCCACACTTGTCCTTGATTGGCAAACGGGACACACCTGTACCCGGTTGCCAATTTGTCTCCTATTTCAGTCAAACGCTGTTCAAATACCTCCATCATCGTTTTATATACATGCTGTAAGTACAGTATAAATGTAATGTGGTAACAGGCACACTCATTATAACATGTAATATTTACAAATTTAGCTTATTTTAAGAATACGGCGGCATATTTCACAAATGCATCAGAATTCGCTTTTCCCTTCAACAACAACAAGACTAATCATAATAGACTTAATCAGAGATAACACAAAATTCGAGGCATGGCAGGATACTTGAGCTTTGATGGCCCGACTTAGAGTTGGAGGCAGTGCTGATAACAAGCTTGCTTTATGTTTTTACAGAGAACACGTAGCTCTTGCCGTAAGAGCCCACTTTGACTCTACAGACGGACTTTGTCCTCCAGTGTTTATTCTGGAAGATAGATCATTGATCTTCAAGGTATCCAGCACTTCATCAACACACTGGTCTATGGAACAGATCACATTAACAAGTGCGCCGTAGTGTGCAGCCATCTTTGTACAACGGCACCTCGTTTTTCATTTGTTGTTCGTTCCAGAAGGTTAGGAAAAAGAGCGAACGGTACAAAAACAGAAGCAATTTTTGCTGTGAAAAATAATGCAAATCTAATGAATCTGTTATAGACACCCAAAATATGAACACAAAACCCATTTTATAGAAAATAATTATAGTTTTACATCCAGAAAACAACGCAGAATAGAGTTTCACATCCATTTCCTAATTGGGAAAAGTTGCCTTATTTTAGCTGTGTATCCTGTGTACACTTTTAACTCAATACGTATAAAGATTTATATCAAACAAAAACACAAGTATGAATAAAATAAGATTGCAACCACTTAGGAGGCCTAGGTTCAGAATATGTGGGCTCATATTTGGGCGGTGGTTTGCTTAAGTACAGGTTCATAGTTGTACAAATAAATGAAGAATAGAATGAATAAACATTTAACATCAAATTTACCTTCATTTTGTGAACATAGTATTCTACACCATTTTTCATAAATTTTGTTTTATTCCGCCCTTTTTTGCTCACCTTTTTCCCCCATGCGGTTTACCATTTTGTTCATGTGAAATATTCCCATCTACATTTTCTGGAACATTTTTTTCTATTCAAAATGAATGAGCCACATCTCTTAACACATTCCACACATCTTAGACATTTAAAATTTGCAAAGTCCCAAATGTCCCGGTTTTCACACTTTTAAATACCTTTAATTTCCTTCTGGTTGCCTCTCCCACATTGTTCAACTTGATTTCAACCATCAAAACATTCCACTTGTTGAGGACATTCAGGCTAATTTTTTGGGTTGCAATAATACTGGGTTTTCCCAGATTACTCACTTTTCCATAACACTTATTCTCTATTAAAAAGACTACTTTGGGACAAATATTAATCCAGTTTTAGAGGCTGTGTGCTAAACAGATCCAGCTTCAATAAAACACTAGGCATCATGCAGAAGTATTGCTAAGTGCTAAACAAGATATACAAACTACAAACATAATAAAACAATCACTTACTGTACAATGTATGCTCTCACTAGGATGCCGACGGATGGAATGTTTATCTTCGCGTTTAGATGAAGAATTAATCAATCCTCACGCAGGTTAGGAAAAAAAAAAGGTACCGCAAACTAGCGTCTTTTTGTGTCTTTCTCGACATCTCCGGGTATAAATTGGATGCCAAAGTTGACTAACTTCTCGGTTTATGGCCATAACCTTCTACTATCCAGGTGACAGGCATGATTTATAAAGTATAACTCATACCAACTGAGAGGCTATGCAGCAGCAGCTCAGTATGTCAATAGCTGCATAAGCTAGTTAGCGCCACAAACATTTTTTTTTCTGCGTTAGCATTTATAATAACAAAATCGCTAATAATTGCTTAATATTAAGGTCACAAGATGTAAATTGTTGGTGGTTTTTGGATGTTTTAGGGGACTTTAAGGGCAGCATAGTGTACTACCATTAACTACATTGTTAGCCACCTCGTACTAGCTGCATTGTACGAATTAGAATGCATTAAAAAAAGAAAATAATGTGTTCTTGTCTTACATAGGGATGGTTAATGATCGTCAAAACTGCACAATTCTCTCAAAAATTGCAGTTCCCCTTTAAAATCAGCTTTTGGAAAAACAATTTTTTTTTTGCTGCAGGTTTGTGAAGCAGGAGTCTTTGATGTGGTTGGCACACACAAAGAGATACTTCTTCCCAGTTGAAGACACATTGCCGCCAAACGTAAAAGTTGGCCAGGCACTTTTTAGTTCTTCAGATGGGACCAGAGGTGGGTAGTAACGCGCTACATTTACTTCGTTACATCTACTTGAGTAACTTTTGGGATAAATTGTACTTCTAAGAGTAGTTTTAATGCAACATACTTTTACTTTTACTTGAGTATATTTATAGAGAAGAAACGCTACTTTTACTCCGCTACTTTTATCTACATTCAGCTCGCTACTAATTTTTTATCGATCTGTTAATGCACGCTTTGTTGGTTTTGGTTTGTCAGACAGACCTTCATATGTCACACTGCGGTGAGGGAAGTCTTGTCTTGGTTTTTTCTGTCTTGTGATTTACATGTTTTATTTTGAAAAGCAACGCGGCTGACACAGGAGGAACGCCAAAGACGACAGCTAGAAGGAAGGTGTTTCTACTGCGGGGAACCGGGTCACCTCATCGCCACCTGTCCAATTAAACGACCCATAGGAGTGAGTCTACCAACTACTTCTACTCCTAATAAGCGTACCCTCACCAGGATTCAGGTAAAACATCACACAGTCACAAACATTGGGGCGCTCATTGACTCAGGGGCAGACGAGAGTTTGATGGACTGGTCTTTGGCTGCAAAATTAGGGATCAAAGCTGAACCATTAGCTCGACCAATTAGAGCTAAAGCTCTTGATGGGAAGGAACTGTTCGTAATTACTCATGCCACAGAACTCATCCGCATAAATATTAAAGACCATGAAGAAAAGATTTGCTTATATCGATTCAAAGCCGCCTCACATACTTTGATTTTGGGACTACCTTGGCTGTTTCAACACAACCCCCAGATAGACTGGAGGACAGGTGAAATTAAAGCATGGGGAAAGGACTGTATTAATGACTGTTTTTTAGGCGCTACACACAAAAAAAGTGTAGCGCAACTCAACCTGTTTTCTGCAAACCCCACCACAGAATCGGAGTACCCGGACTTGAAATCCGTACCCCCATGCTACCACCAGCTACAAGAAGTCTTCAGCAAAACCAAAGCCATGTCTCTTCCTCCACACCGTCCATACGACTGCGCCATTGACTTGATCTCAGGATCCAACATACCCAAAGGTCGTCTGTATTCTGTTTCCGGTCCAGAGAGGACGGCCATGAAGGAATACCTCACAGCCTCATTAAAAGCGGGGCTGATCCGTCCTTCCTCATCACCAGCGGGTGCCGGTTTCTTCTTTGTGGGCAAAAAGGATGGTTCCTTGAGACCGTGCATCGATTACAGTCCACTCAACGACATCACCATAAAGAACCGGTACCCTCTTCCTCTCATGACATCAGTATTTGACCAAATCCAACAAGCTAAGGTGTTTACCAAACTTGATCTACGTAATGCCTATCACCTGATTCGTATAAGGGAGGGGGATGAGTGGAAAACTGGATTTAATACTCCCAGTGGACATTATGAATATCTGGTCATGCCATTCGGACTCACCAATACACCCGCTGTTTTTCAAACTATGATAAATGATGTACTCAGAGACTTCCTTGATCAATTTGTGTATGTATACCTAGATGACATTTTAATTTATTCACCAGACATTGATACCCACCAAGTGCACGTGACTAGGGTCCTTAAAAGACTACTAGAAAATCAACTATATGTCAAAGCTGAAAAGAGTGAATTTCATGTTAATACTATCTCCTTCTTGGGTTTTATAGTAGCTCCGGGAAAGGTCCAGATGGATCCGGCTAAGATTAGCGCAGTTACCGACTGGCCCACTCCTGATAGCCGCAAAAGGGTTCAGCAGTTCCTAGGATTTGCTCATTTCTACAGGAGGTTTATTAGAGGTTTTAGCACTATAGCGGCCCCTCTCCATGCCCTCACTTCCACTCAGGTACAATTCCAATGGACTCCAGAAGCTGAAAAGGCATTCCAGAACCTTCTCACCATGCCAGACCCGCAACGCCAATTTGTGGTGGAGGTGGACGCCTCCAACGAAGGAGTCGGAGCCGTCTTATCACAACGATCTGAGAAGGATGGCAAGATGCATCCCTGTGCCTTCCTATCTAAACGTCTGTCCAAGGCAGAGAAGAACTATGATGTCGGCAACCGTGAGTTGTTGGCGGTCAAACTCGCCCTTGAAGAATGGAGACACTGGCTTGAGGGGGCCGATCTTCCGTTCATTGTCTGGACAGACCATAAAAATCTAGAATACATAAAGAAGGCTAAAAGACTCAACTCTCGCCAGGCCAGGTGGGCACTTTTTTTTAACCGTTTCTCTTTCTCTCTCTCTTACAGGCCGTGGTCTCAAAACATCAAGCCAGACATCCTGTCTCGACGCTTCGACCCCGAGCTTGTTGCCAAGGAACCAGAAACTATCCTTCCACTGTCCCGTGTGGTTGGAGTGGTTACCTGGCAAATAGAAGATGAGGTGAAGCAGGCAAATGGTGGAACCCCGCCACCTAGTGGGTGCCCAGGTAATCGCTTGTTTGTTCCGACTGGGTTGCGCTCACAGGTGATCCATTGGGCTCACACCTCCCCGCTTTCATGCCACCCGGGAGTGCGGAGAACGATGTTCGCCATCTCTCGGCGATTTTGGTGGCCATCCATGGAACCGGAGGTTCGGGAGTATGTGGAGGCATGTTCGGTCTGCGCTCGGAACAAGACATCATCCGGGTCCCGTATGGGTCTGTTGCAGCCCCTACCTATTCCCTCCAGACCGTGGTCCGACATCTCCATGGACTTCGTCACGGGGCTCCCGGTCTCTCAAGGTAACACCACTATCCTAACTGTGGTGGACCGTTTCACCAAAATGGTGAGATTCATTGCTTTGCCTAAGTTGCCCTCCGCCAAGGAGACGGCAGAAATCATGATGGACAATGTTTTCAAGATTCACGGCTTCCCGAAAGACATTGTCTCTGACCGGGGGCCCCAGTTTGTATCACGGTTTTGGAGGGATTTCTGCAGACTCATCGGAGCTAAGGCCAGCCTGACCTCAGGCTATCACCCGGAGGCCAACGGCCAGACCGAACGCCTCAACCAGATACTGGAAACCAACCTCCGGTGCCTGGTGTCCCAGAATCCCTCTACATGGAGTAAACACCTGGTCTGGGTTGAGTATGCTCACAATGCACTACCTACATCTGCCACAGGGTTCTCTCCGTTTAAAACTGCTTATGGTTTCCAACCTCCAGTCTTTCCAGACAATGAGCCGGAAGTATCGGTCCCCTCGGCACATGCCCTGGTCCGACGCTGCCGACGCATCTGGGCAGCAGCTCGTCAGGTGCTGATCCGACAAAGAGACCGGATGAAGAAGACAGCGGATCGTAAAAGGAAACCCGCTCCTGCATATCAGCCAGGGCATAGAGTATGGCTCTCGACCAAAGACATGCGACTCAAAGTACCATCCAAGAAACTTGCACCACGATTCATAGGTCCATACTCTATCACCAAAGTCATCGGACCCTCTGCTGTACGACTCCGTCTGCCCCGATCCCTGCGTGTATACCCAACCTTCCACGTCAGCCGAGTGAAACCCGTCAAAGTAAGCCCGCTGGTTCCAGCCACCACGCCCCCTCCACCACCCGAGATGATTGAGGGCGGTCCTGTTTACAAAGTAAAGAAGTTGTTAGCAGTTCGCAGCAAGGGCCGGGGCAGACAGTACCTGGTGGACTGGGAAGGGTACGGACCAGAGGAGAGACAGTGGGTGCCTTCTCGGCATATCGTGGACTCCACCCTCATTGAGGATTTCAATAGAAACCATCCCGGACAATCTGGTCCGTCAGGTGTCGGCCCTAAAGGGAGGGGTACTGTCACACCGCGGTGAGGGAAGTCTTGTCTTGGTTTTTTCTGTCTTGTGATTTACATGTTTTATTTTGAAAAGCAACTCCTCTTGTTTCAGATCACGGGTCCTTCCTCTTGTGTCACCAGTCTGACGTCATTCCTGACCCCTGATTGTTTCCACCTGTTTCCCATTACCCTCATGTTCTTTATAAGCCCAAGCCTCCCCTTGTTCTGTGCCAGATTGTCTCGAGCTTTCGTGCCTGTCTTGCGTTCCATGTCCCTGTTCATGTCCATGCCTTGCCTTGTCTCACGTCTACGTCCTTGCTCCCAGAATATCCCACGCTGTAATTTTGAATTAACTTTTTTCCTCCCTCAGAGCGACTTTTGTTATCCTACCTTTTTCTACCGCAGTGGTGAGTTATTACTTTTTCCTTAAAGATTTTTTCCTCAAAGTTTGTTGAGTGATTTTTTGTTTACATTGATTAGAGTAGTTAAGTTTTATAGTCTTTATATTCTTCCTCCTGTTTGGAGCGTTTTTTGTTAAAAGTTTTTTGAGAACAGATACGGTGCTAATTATATCGTCCTTATTTTTGTATTCCTCCTTTTTTGGAGTGATTTTCGGTTTTTCCCTTTTGGAACATTTTGTCAATAGTATTTTTGTATTTTATAGTAATTGAATTTACTCGGCTCTGGAGGCTTAAAGAGTATTTCAAAATAAAAGCTTTATCTGGAATCACCTCTCTGCATCTGAGTCCCTTCCTCCGTCCAAGCCTGACATCATAGTGCCTGCGTTTCAACAAATACAGTCACTGGTGAAGTTCACTCCGTTCCACCAATCAGATGCAGTCACTGGTGACGTTGGACCAATCAAACAGAGCCAGGGGTCACATGACCTGACTTAAACAAGTTGAAAAACTTATTCGCGTGTTACCATTTAGTGGTCAATTGTACGGAATATGTACTGTACTGTGCAATCTACTAATAAAAGTTCCAATCAATCAATCAAAAGTGTGAAGGAAAAAAGACCCTTTTTTATTTCAATCGTACATCCCGTCAAAAGCCTAAAGACTGACTGCACAGTTCCTGTCTTCACAATAAAAGTGCCGCTCTATCGCGCCTGCGCTTTCAAAATAAGGGTCTCCAAAAGCCAGCGCAAACAAGCTAGCAAGCTACGGAGTTTGCCGCCAATGTATTTCTTGTAAAGTGTACAAAAACGAATATGGAAGCTGGACAAATAAGATGCCAAAAACCAACCACTTTCATGTGGTATTAGACAGAAAGGAGGAACTTTTTTTCTCCTCCATTTGAAAACGTGGACGTTATCAGCACTACTGTCTGATTACAATCAATGCAAGTCATCAGAATCAGGTAATAAACCAACTTATATTCTTGTCTTCATGAAAGAAAGGAATCTATATGTGTTAAACATGCATGCATGTATATATATATATATATATATATATATATATATATATATATATATATATATATATATATATATATATATATATATATATATACATATATATATGTATATGTGTGTGTGTATATATATATATATATATATATATATATATATATATATATATATATATGATATGTGTGTGTATGTTACTCATCAGTTACTCAGTACTTGAGAGTAGTTTTTTCACAACATACTTTTTACTTTTACTCAAGTAAATATTTGGGTGACTACTCCTTACTTTTACTTGAGTAATAAATCTCTAAAGTAACAGTATTCTTACTTGAGTACAATTTCTGGCTACTCTACCCACCTCTGGATGGGACTGGAGGTGTGTTTAGTGACCTGTGTTGGTTAATATAACCAATAACATAGTAGTTTCGTTCTTCAGGTCGTACTTTGGGTATAATGTTGGGGGGGGACTACAAACATTCGTACATAAATAAAAAGTGGCGGATTCGCGCAAAGATCTTTGGGTACATTTCTACCTTACATGGATGGCTGACCAGTGAGAAAAACGTTACAGGTTGTGCAAATTCCAAACGGAAGACAAGATTATTTTATAAATATATTCGCAAATCTTCAAATTTTTAGGACTTATGCTGCTCTCAAATACACAAAAGCTCATAAGTTGGTTTTGCATACTAGGTCCCTTTAAGGTCAGCGTCACATCAACTCAATGTTAGAGGGTCATTATCTCAATGCAGACAAATAAACCAAACTTAAGTCTTCCAAAACACACCTACCTGCAGTAATCTCATATTTACTGTGAAGTCTCCTGCGAGGAGGTTGTCTCGGATCAGTCTGTAAATATAATAAGTCAAAAAAAAAGGATGGGCGACATGAACAACCATAAGTGGGTAGGAATAAACAGGCGGACAGTCTCACATGAGCATGGCGCAGCAGACCAGGATGAGGAAGTGGAAACGGTCTTGGTCAGAAAACAGGGTGTCCCAGATGCGGATGACATCTGGCAGGAGGAACTCTTGTGACAACAAAAGGGTTAGCCAGCGGAAGGTGAAGTACTGAGGTTTGATATTTTGTTCTAGCTGTAGGCAAAGAAAAAGGAGAAAAGACATGAATACAAAAATGGACATATCTGAACTACAAAAGAGGAAAAAAAGGTGCCTGCATTTTGAAAATGAGTAAACCTGAACATGCACTATTAAAAACCGAAGATTGTCAAGTTCCCAGCAATGCGTACTCAATATATTGATGTCATATACTTGCAGTGCAATGCATTTGGCTGTACTCTCTTTGTGAACACTTTTAAAATGTACAGTACGTACGTGGAGTGTGCAGACTGACACAACATTAGTTAGTTAAAGTTAAAGTACCAATGATTGTCACACACACACACTAGGTGTGGTGAAATGTGTCCTCTGCATTTGACCCATCCCATTGTTCACCTCCTGGGAGGTGAAAGGAGCAGTGGGCAGCAGTGGGGGCCGCGCCCGGATTGTTTATGATTAACAAAGTATTTATCTAAGGAATTTAAATATCCTGAATTATTGAAACTAGTACATTCAGGAGTTAGATAAAAACTTTTAAAAAAACTATTTGTCGTCAGTGGCAATTCAAGGCACGTAGAGCAGCAAATATAGAAGCAAATGGCAAATAGAATAAACTTTTAGCAGCCCAGACTATGAGATCAGATTGTAATATGTAGTTCTTATTTCATGATATTTTTATTTATTACCGGTACACTAAATTGGCCCTAGTGTGTGAATGTGAGTGTGAATGTTGTCTCTCTATCTGTGTTGGCCATGGGATGAGATGGCGACTTGTCCAGAGTGTACACCGCCTTCCGCCCAATTGTAGCTGAGATAGGCTTCAGCACCCTCCACAACCTCAAAAGGGATAAGCGGTAGAAAATGGATGGATGGATGGACTTTAGTGATAGATCATAAGTGAACAAGCCTTAGTTTTTCTACTATTGACTGGTCAAAATGTGTGGCGTCTGATGGCTTGTAATTGACCTGAAGACGGAGGAAGGGGTTACACACAGCACAGTGGTGAGCCCATGAATAGGAGGGAGGGATATGAGAGAACGTTGCTTCGTGAGAAGCAAGAACGTTGAGCCACCAGGCCGCAGTACCCGGAGCTTGCACCCTCGAACCCCACCCACCCAAATCAGACTTTCAACAGCGACGGGACAACAAAGTATGAATGTTCTGCCCCGAACGAGTGCTCGAGTCATTGTTTCCTGTCGGACCTTTTAAGCGACTGACACAATGTTGTAGACAAGCAGCAACAACACTAGAAATCCACACGTGTAAGCTTCATCACAAAACTTGGTCATCTCTTTGTCAGTGGATATTGTGCATAAATATATTTAGTTTGGTTTTGTATTGAAATTGCTGACTTTGTGATGTATTTTGTATTCGTGGTTGTCTTTTTTGTCTGAGTAACTCTGGCAATCAAAGCTCATTTTAATACACGTAGCGCTAAATTTGACCAGTAGAGAGCGATAACGCTACACCTTGAGTTTAATTTTGTTGAGCCACATTCACTGAGTGCAATGTTTGCTGTGAATGTTTTCTAATTACTATGTGTAAACTCCAGTTTCCTCCAACATCCAAAAAATATCGATTCATTGGAGACTACAAATTGTCCATAGATATGAATGTTAGTGTGAATGATTGTCTATCTGTGCCCTGCGATTGGCCATGCTAATTTGAGTTAGCTTGTATAAGAGCAAGTTCATTGTACGTTAACATTAAGCTCGCGGCATTAGAGCTCACCTTTCAACCTGCATAATGGCATTGCTTTTTTCAGTTTATTCCAAATTATATTAGTAATCTAATGTGATTGTTCGGCCAAAATTTGGAAACCAATGCCAATGATGACGAAATTATGTATTTTTCTTTATGGTGTTGATACAAATATGATTGTTTGATGCGTTTGATTTTTGATACTATGGGACATGCATAAGAGATACTTTGCATAAGACATTAAGAAAGGTCTTGTACAGAGTTAAGTCATTTCATGCGAATGCAATGGATAGAACTACAAGAATGGAAATGTAATGAGAGAAGATCAGAGAGACCACTGGTATGTAATTGGTACTATTATTGGTCCTTAGATACAGCTAGTGATAAATACCATGTACCGGTATATTGATAGTAGTATTTAATGCTATCCTTCTTTGGTTTAAGGTTATCACCCTATCCTGAGAAGCTCCTGTAATATATGTGGTGTAAAACAAACCCTACAAAATCTACAGGAGTTGAGTTGATAAAGCGTCATCTTCAATCTTCTCAGCCTTTTCAAGTGCAGGCAGACAAAAGTCCTAAAAAACTTGACAGTGATTCCTACATGTATGGGCACTTCATGTGTATATACAATGTACTTTCTTTAGTGTGGTTAGTTTTAAAGTGACTTATTTGTGAAGAATATCAACAAAACACCAGGTTATTTTTTTCAAATCTAACTCAATGGACTTTTGACATATTTGGCAAACTAAAGTGCAACATTCAAGGAGGGCAGAATAAAGTGCAGCCTGTGTTACCTTGTACAATAAGCAACAATTTAAACTGCATTGAACAAAGAGAGCACATGTCAAATTCCCTGTGTAAAAGCTGATTGTGATTCTAACATAAGAAAAACATGTTAATGTTAATATTATCAATAGCATTATTAATAACTGTTAACACTAATATTACTAAAGGTTACTAAATATACATAAAACAATTGTTTAGCCATTTAAAAAAAAAAAAATACATCATTGCAAATCATAATTGCAAATCAAAATGATCATGTCATATTTGATGTCCTTAGCCACACTCCTACCACCAGGTATATAGCGGCAATCTAGGGGAATCTAGGGGAAACCCTGCGTTTATATTTTTTAGTCTTACTAACCTAAATAAAGGAAGAAGAGGGAAGAAATAAAACTGATGAAGGAAAATAATTCAAAAGAAGGGACATCAGACCTCACAAAACTTCTGAAGCTTTTGTTTTTTCATGTTAACTGTCTAACTGCACTCGCTGGAAACGAGTAGCGAGGGTAGAATAATTAATTTATTGACAGTGCAATGGGAAAGCAGATTTGTTTACTTTGCAATTTTAAGTAAACACAGTCTCAAAGGAATATAACCTGCGGAGGAGGCATTTTCTGACGAAACATCCAAACTTCGATGTCGGGCCCCTGAGAACTTGTGCTCTTAAAACTGTGGCCCTCTTCAGTATGTAGTTGAATAGCCCTGCTATAAGGCCCAAAAAACCGTATCCGTGATGCAAAAGAAGTGACCGCGACAGGCAAGTTTTATAACATTACTTTTCTCGTCGGGGGACATTTTTGTGGCCGTCATGTTGCACTGAGTCCCCCCCAAGTTTGAGACGTCATACCTTGCTTGAAAAATATGCTCTTTCCTTTTCATGTTTAACAATGTAGTTAAGGCAGCGGGGACTAAAAAGAACCTTACTAACAGTGAAACAGAATAAATTATCACACGTAAATGGTAAGTTAACAACACCTAGCATATAAAAACTACCACTATGTACAGTGTTTCCCACAGGACAGGCATCTATTTGTGGTGGTGTGGTCGGGGGGTGACGGCGGCAGCGGCGATGACCAAGAAGAACGCGGAGTTGGAATATAAGTACAACACTTTATGTACATATTTAGCTCATTAAAATTACCGACAGGAAGGCGAGAAACACTTTATTTCAACAGACTCTGGCGCCGTACCTGTCGTCAAAACTCCAAAGACCGACTGCACAGTTGCGCTAACAAAATAACAGTCTCAGAAAGCTGGCGTGCACAAGCTAGCAAGCTACGGAGTTTGCCGACAATGTATTTCTTAACTTGTTAACTTGTTAACAATATTAACTATATGTATTAAACATACTTGTATTATCATTAAACACCTTTAATTTATTAACAATATTAACTATATGTGTTAAACATGCTTGCATTATCATTAAGCACCTTTAACTTGTTAACAAAAACATATATTTCATAAATAAGTAAATATAAATTATATATATGAATGAGGTAGAGCCCCACGACTTGATCAATTGAAAAGTAGCTCGCCTGCAGAAAAAGTGTGAGCACCCCTGAGTTACACCCATCTGAACAGGTCAGCCACCTGTTTAAAGCCCGATCACAGTTGAAATCTTGAAATGAAGGGCCTTTAATGGCCAAAACATTAACCTGGACAACATTTTAACAGCTGGTTGGCTCAGATTTTATTCTTTTCATTGCATTCACATGCTGCAGTGGACAGTGGACAATTTAGCTTAATTATTAATGCAGTATCTGAAGCACCGTCTCCACATGTGTTTATTGACAACAGGGTTATAACCTGGACACGTTAGCTTGTC
Source organism: Nerophis lumbriciformis (assembly GCF_033978685.3). Classification (NCBI taxonomy): domain Eukaryota; kingdom Metazoa; phylum Chordata; class Actinopteri; order Syngnathiformes; family Syngnathidae; genus Nerophis; species Nerophis lumbriciformis. The sequence goes on along the minus strand of NC_084567.2, from coordinate 24,530,455 downwards.
GGTATTGTAACACGTGACTGTTACTACGTGCGTCTGCCCGAGTCAAACAGCGGCGGTGTTAATGAAGCAGCGTCAGGCTGCTTACCGTCAGTGAAATGCTCGGTGAAATCGCGGATTAACGTTAAATATATGACGAGCCGCGAGCGATGCAGCTATAATTTATCTACCTACAACCTATATTACCCTCGTATTTTGATCCGGTCGGTCCGTTCTTTTACTCCGTCTTCTTCTTCTTCTGGCCCACCAGGTGAATTAAGTGCTATTGGCGGAGTTACAATGTATAGTACGCTACCGCCACCTACTGCACCGGAGTTGTAACTACAAGGTACATTCACAGACAGAGTCCCATTGCTTTTATGAGCGGTCGAGCGAGTCAAAAGCCGAAAAATCCGTTTGTGGCGGACGTAATTCTTTCGTGGCGGGCTGCCACAAATAAATGAATGTGTGGGAAACACTGATGTATTCGTAAGCTTTTTGTTTCCATTGACTAACTTTCCCCACAGTAGTAGTAGTCGGTAGGTCATTCACCTGTTGTGTTTGGTTGGTTGTTTTTTTCATTTTATGATACTATGAATTAAATTGATATGTTTAGTAATGAGCCTGACCCTAGCATTATAGCTTACATACAGGTGTGTTTTCAAGTTTCTGATTGGCTGTAGGTTGCCCAGTGTAGATCTTTTTCCTCTTAACAATTTAAAATCACTACAATAACATGTTACACCAGAAATATTGCATATTGAAATGCAAATGAACAAGATTGTTTTTGAGTTTCAACACAAAAGGACTGTTGTAGACAAAAATGTTGTTAAAAATGTTAATATTCCGGCAAAACAGGCTAGAAAACTTGTTTGTCCTTTTGTAAAAGTAAATCTTGGGGAAAAAGGCTGGCCAACCCCTGCTCTAGAAGAACGCACTACTTGACTGACAAAGCTTGTTCTTACCAGCTTGTGATGGAGCTCCAGATCTTTCTCTTTGAGCATAGAGTACACACTCTCCATTTTGTACGTTATGCCACACTGCGAGTCATCCAGGCTTTTGATGAAATTATCTCTGTTCTCTGACATTAAATTGGTGAAACAGAAGAATGTATCTGACTCTGCGTGCTCTGCAAAATACAGTTACACATTTATCGTCAGTGCAAATTAATATTTTAAACATTTTTATCATTGTATGTTCTAACAGATAATGTACCTAAAATTTTAACAGAAGCAAAAAGCAAGGCATTTACCTTTCCACTGACTGTTTGGGTCTGTGGCGAAGGTATAATAAATTGGACCAACTACTTCATTCATGCCTTGCACATACGCAATCCCAGGGTTGAGTTTGGCGTAGATAAAAAGGATGCGCTCCACCACCTCCCAATGTGCTTCGCTGCCACTGGGCAACACCTCATATTCATTAGATGGATACAGTTTCAAAGCCTTTCCAGGGGAGCTGACCTGAAAAAAAATTAAACTCACTAGGCAGTTGTGGCATCATCACTGAGCAATCATTAAATCAAATGTAATATTTTGTAGCACAGGCCTGTTATGTGTTTTAGAGCAGTACTTTTTAACCATAGGGCCTGGTCCCATTGTTGGGCTTTGAGTGCCTTCTAGAAAGCGGTACTCGGTTGTAATACACTTTTCCACCAATTGTGGAAGTACTGTACTGACAATCTTAAACACACAGTAGAAGTCTGGAGCTAAAGTCATATAGACGTTTAAGAGCAAAAATTATCACTAAAGTGATGAAGTTGTAGTTCATTTGTACTTTAATTTTATTTACAGTTTATTTAGGAATCATATTTATTATTTGTATGTTAATGTGTTTTTCATCATTAATGAATCCCTTTTAATCAGTATATTTGGTAAGTACTTAGTTTTCTAATCGGCCTGACCAAAGCCTAAGGTTTATGTGTTAAATAGGGGACGGCGTGGCGCAGTGGGAGAGTGGCCGTGCGCAACCCAAGGGTCCCTGGTTCAATCCCCACCTAGTACCAACCTCGTCATGTCCGTTGTGTCCTGAGCAAGACACTTCACCCTTGCTCCTGATGGGTGCTGGTTAGCGCCTTGCATGGCAGCTCCCTCCATCAGTGTGTGAATGTGTGTGTGAATGGGTAAATGTGGAAGTAGTGTCAAAGCGCTTTGAGTACCTTGAAGGTAGAAAAGCGCTATACAAGTACAACCCATTTATCATTTATCATTTATAAATAAATAATCTTTGACATTAACACACAGTTTCATATCATTTGACAAGGTTGTAAACTGTAAGTAGGTTAGATATGATTATTGAATACAATTAAAATTAAGAGTAAAATTACTAGTTCAGTGTTAATACTTGGATGGGTCCCGGGCCTCTATGTAGTGGAAAGGTTTGGCCCCACTGGGCTCCTTAATAAAATACAAAAAAATGTATAACCTTTATTTAATGTTTTTTAAATTTTTTCTCTCCCTGTTAGAGTAAACCGATCATTAAGATTCTGCACTTAAATCTTTGTAAGACGATAAACTTACTAAAGCAACCTGGGGATGAAATACAAGTGTTTCCCCCGTATACATATACACATTCAGACCCCCACACACCCCACCTTTCACTGTCCCAATGTTGTATAAAACAAATATTATTCTCAAAAGTTTTCATAAAAGAAGACATTCAAACATACGTTGGTTACTCCACTGCGGTTCCGATTAACAGTTTGTGCTTTCAGGGTGGTTTGCTCCACTCGCCGACGCAGCGTTTCATAATCATTCTGAGGGTCTAAGATAAGTTGGCAAGGGTAGTCGGTAGGACGCTGAAAAAAGGCCATGTCTGGATACAGCCTCCTGAAAAATGTAAACATTCATCAAATAACCTTTCACTGCAAGTTTTTTCATTCTGTATTTTCACATCACGAGTGATCCCAGGAAAAGGGGGAAAATAATATATATGAATATTTTCCTAAAACAGAAACATTTCCCCACCTTACATCTTTATCAATTTGAAGTAGAATTTCATTGTCTTTGAAGTAAGTATTCCACCTGCTGTCTGGATTGGGATTTAGAGGCTGAAAAACCAAAACAGGAACAAGTAGTCGTTAGGGACCGAGACATGAGCCACTGCTACAGGAAATGTATAATATAATTGTTTGTTTAGCTACCTACTGAGCATTATCTGGTAACTTGTTTTTTGTTTTTATACAACAAATATTTATTTTCAAGAAAGTAAATCATTTATTGAAAACATGTGATATAAATTATTTTAAATTGTAGCAGTAAAAACTTCTGAAACATTGTAGTTAAATCATTCATCTAACAGGATTATTTGATGTATTATAAAATGACAGCAGTGGTTTGTTTAATATTTATAACCGATGCACTTTTATATTGGTCAATCAATGTTGCAAAAAAGTTAACTTGACTCACATGATCTTCCATAGTTACATCTTCTCTGGACAGGCCCAGGTTGGCTTTGGCGATGCCAGGCTGGATGATCATTTCTTTCAGGAACTGGGAATACACCTCCCTGTGACAAAACAAAGGTTTAAGAAAGGTTGAAAAGCATAACAAGAAAGTAGTGTACTGAGAACATGTACAGTGAAATCCTGAACGCAAACCAACGCTTCTTATCCAACCTGATAGCACTTGAGAGGTGCTGCAAAAAGGAATGGGCGAAACTGCCCAAAGATAGGTCTGCCAAGCTTGTGGCATCGTATTCAAAAAGTCTTGAGGCTGTAATTGCTGCCGAAGTTATATCAACCAAGTATTGAGCAAGAGCTGTAAAGACCTTTGTACATGTGATTTTTGTTTTTTTATTTTTAATACATTTGTAAAATAAAAAAACGTTTTACATTGTCGCTATGGGGTATTGTCTGTAGAATTTTGAGGACAAAAATGAATGTATTCCATTTTGGAGTGAAGCTGTAACAAAAAATGTGGGAAAGTGAGGCCCTGTGAATACTTAACAGATGTACTGTATAGGACTTTCTTTCCAGGATTTCCACAAGATATGTAATGGCTGCTGAATGAAAACGCAGCGGAAAGCATCCGTGCTTTGCTGTTGGTCAATACCCTACAGCGGATGTTTGTAAGGGCTCTGTTTAAACCTATGGAAAAGACCATAGTTTTGCCTTGCAGAACGACTACCGTATTTTTCGGATTATAAGTCGCTCCGGAGTATAAGTCGCACCGGCCGAAAATGCATAATAAAGAAGGAAAAAAACATAAGTCGCACTGGAGTATAAGTCGCATTTTTTGGGGAAATGTATTTGATAAAATCCAACACCAAGAATAGACATTTGAAAGGCAATTTAAAATAAATAAAGAATAGTGAACCACAGGCTGAAAAAGTGTACGTTATATGACGCATAAATAACCAACTGAGAACGTGCCTCGTATGTTAACGTAACATATTATGGTAAGAGTCATTCAAATAACTATAACATATAGAACATGCTATACGTTTACCAAACAATCTGTCACTCCTAATCGCTAAATCCGATGAAATCGTCTTCCTCTGTGTTGCTTCTAAACAACTCTGCCAACTCCAAAGGTAGACAATGCACCGCTTCCTCTTCTATCGGTACGTCGCTTACGTCAGAGTCATCGTCAGTTGTGGTTCCAATTATTCCAGCCTTTCTGAATCTGGACAGGATGGTTTCGGTTGTCACTGAAGCCCATGCTTTGTCGATCCATCCAATGACATCCAGAAAAGTTGCATGGCGCATTCTCACGGTTTTTATTGGTTGACGTGTGTGTGTGACGATTGCTGATATACGTCTAGTCTCTTACGTGAATGAGATAAATAATATTATTTGATATTTTACAGTAATGTGTTAATAATTTCACACATAAGTCGCTCCAGAGTATAAGTCGCACCCCCGGCCAAACTATGAAAAAAACTGTGAAAAATACGGTATTACTATTTGTGAAAAAGAAACAACACAGCTGTAACAACATCCCTGGCGAGCTTTGTACACACACTTCTTATTTAACTCCCACTAATTACTCCCCTTCTTCTGCCACCCTGTGTCAGGTTGTATTTGACACAGGCACCCCAAATTACTGTCCAGGTTATGCTTGTAACATGATTATATGATTTTGGGACCTCCAGGAACAGCATTTCCTCATCCATTTGTGTCAAAGGGGTGAATTTACTTCCGATAACCTTCCACAAGTTGACTTATGGTCCGTCCCTGCCCACTAGGTGTTTCAAGTTGTAAAACACAATCTGCCTTAAACACGGAGTATTTAATTTTGAAAGCATACCAGATAATTAATTTTGTGTTTGTGCATGACTTCTTGTCCCACATAAGCTGATTTTTGCTGAATTGATCTGCCGTGCAAAAATAGAAGCTCTGTATGTATTTGGCGGAGGGCTTTCGGACTGGTGCAGCGTGCAGGGCATCCACTGGCAGTGTAAACAAACATATTGACTAGAACGGAAACGTATTGAATGCCGTTACGCATTTTGCGGAAATCCAGAGGTCACATGTTGATTTTAAAAAATGCATTAGAGATAAATATTTGAAAATGTACCTAAAAAAAAACCTTTCCAGTCTCTTTAAATTAATTATTAAGGACCCAAAATCAATATGACAATTATTTCCAGGATGAGTTCATGTAAACCTATGACAACAAGTGTGCAGCACTGTACAGCATGTGACACAGTTGCCAATTCTCTTATATAACTTTGCTTACATTAGTTACCTTCATCAACTACGCTGACTGGCAATAACTAGTTTTGTGGTTGTCTATTGAATGTACACACATGCAGTAGAATCAAGCTTGAAATGTGTCTACTTACCTTTCTTTTTTGAGGAAAGATGACCATCTCATCTGATCAAGAGGAAGGTAATTAAGAAGGATCTAAAAAAAAGATTGTGATATACGTAACTATTAGTGATAAACATATCAAAAACAAGATTAAATTCAACTAATTAATCCATATATACATAATACACACACACACACACACACACACTAAAAGTTTGGACACACCTTCTCAATCAATGTGTTTTCTTTATTTTCATGACTATTTACATTGTAGATTGTCACTAAAGGCATCAAAACTATGAAAGAACACATGTGGAGTTATGTACATAACAAAAAAAGGTGAAATAACCAAAAACATGTTTTATATTCTAGTAGATTCAAAATAGCCACCGTTTGCGCTGATTACTTTTTTGCACACTCTTGGCATTTTCTTGATGAGCTTCAAGAGGTAGTCACCTGAAATGGTTTTCACTTCACAGGTGTGCTTCAAGCTCACCGAGAGAATCCCAAGAGTGTGCAAAGCAGTCGCACAAAATACCGTAAATATATTCCATTGCATAGTTTGATTTTTTTGCTTGAATCTGCTTTTTGCAGAAATATTTAGGCTCCTTGCGTACTCCGATAGTTTGTGCGCTGCTTACTGTACAACAGCCATCTTGGCTTGCTTGAACACCACTTGTTTTCACTTCCGAGAAGAAGTCACATCACGGAATACAAGCAATATAAATACATTTTGTAGTGAGGTAAACAAAATGCTATTTACCTTCCAGCAGAGTGCCCGTATGCCTCCTTCAAATGGGATTCCTAAAATGAAAAAAAGAACAGATAGAAAAGAATATCGACAATGAAATTTTTTTGTGAAAAACACGCAATAGTAGATAATTACCATTAAAGCACAGATCTCTAAGTGTCTTCAAGTTTATGTTTTCTTCACTTAAAGCTACTTTGAAGTCCTGTATCCTGTGAAAAAGATAAAAGTTTTGATATGAATCACATTGAAGGTTTTTCATTCAAGTGTCAAGACAGTGACTGTAGTTACTGTAAACACATTTTTCAACAATTATTACAGCTAACGTTTGTGCTAGTGGGTTTCCTAATGTTTTGCATTAAAGTGGTGGTAAATTGTTTTGCACTGTGCGCAACATTGTGGTGGAACACAAACAAAGCACCTTTTGACCACAAAATATGCCAGACACGACAAGTGACCGATACTGAAGCAGTCACATCCAGATCAGTTGCAACTTAGTACCCAAACTAAACATGGTGAGCAATTTAAAACATACAGCAAAAGGTACAAAATGTTAGTAAAATTAGTCGCATTCTTGTTTGTCTGCATCTCAATTAGTGTGTCTGTGTACCTGTTTGTGCATGGGAGAGTCCTCAAGTGATTAATATTTCATCAAAATAATATGTGCATTGTTAAAATGTTGCAACCCAAACACAATTCTCATGTTAATTGCCTTTGCAGCAAAATTTTTTTTTTTTTTATAATCAAACGTCAAGGCAATATTGATTACAATAATGATTACCGTATTTTCGGACTATAAGTCAGTTTTTTTCATAGTTTGGCCGGGCTTCAGTGCGACTTATATATGTTGTTGTTTTTTTATTATGCATTTTCGGCAGGTTCGACTTATACTCTGGTGCGATTTATACTCCGAAAAATACGGTACCAGGAATTACATGGAACCTTTCCCCAAAGAAATGAATGGGCAATTACAAACCTCTCCATATCCCACATTTCTTATCCGATTCAAACTGTTCCACCACCCACACACTCCAGTCACCCTGGACTTTTGAGGCAGCTAGTTTTCCGGACACGAAAATTCCCACATTACCAGGAATTTTCCCCCAATGACAATCAATGGGCAATATACACACTTCTACATACACCACATTTCTCAACAGATTTGAACGGTTCCACCATTCGCACACTCCACTCACCCTGGACATTCAAGCCAGCATGTTTTTTGTTCCCAAAATTCCCTGATTATCTGGATTTTCCAGGAATTTCCCCTTATAGAAAATGAATGGGTAACATACAAACTTCTACATAAATCACAATTCTCAACGGATTTGAACGCTTCCAAAGACAAAATGCTTCTTGTTCTCGGTATTTAAGTACTAGCATGCTACTGTTTGCATGCTAACAGGAGCATGCTAACTTTTTAAGCTAATTTGACACTTTTTTCTCTAATTCCACAGCCATATAACTTAGTTTGTGACACATGCTAACTGTTAGCATGCAAACTTTTTTAGCTAATTTTACAACTGTTTACCCGAGTCATTAACTTAGTATGTTATACATGCAAAGTGTTAAAATGCTAAGGTTAGCATGCTAAGTTTAACATGCTAAACTTTTCAGCTAATTATGCAACCGTTTACTATAAAGTCATATAAATTAGTTTGTGGCACATACTATTTAGCCTGCATAATATATAACTAAGTGTTAGCATGCAAACATGTTGACGTTAACATGCTAACATCTTCTCTCACAGTTTTCATCCGATTAACATTTTTTAACAAACGTCAAGGCAATATTCTTTGTAAAGATAAATCACCTTTTGTCGCAACTTTTTGGAAACGCTTACGCAAATTCAGGCATTTTAGGCAGCAACAATCCCTTAAAAAGCCTGCAAAATCCTGGAGGGGCTGGCAAATACATGCACAATTATACATCTACAGTAACCATTCAAGTGGGACTTACACTATATTGCCAAAAGTATTTGGCCACCTGCCACTCACATATGAACATGAAGTGCCATCCCATTCCTAACCCATAGGTTATCAATATGATGTCGGTCCACCTTTTGCAGCTATTACAGCTTCAAGTCTTCTGGGAAGGCTGTCCACAAGGTTGCGGAGTGTGTTTATAGGAATTTGACAATTCTTCCAAAAACGCATTGGTGTGGTCACACACTGATGTTGGTCGAGAAGGCCTGGCTCTCAGTCTCCGTTCTAATACATCCCAAAGGTGTTCTATCGGGTTCAGGTCAGGACCCTGTGCAGGCCAGTCAAGTTACTGTGTCATCCATGTCTTTATGGACCTTGCTTTGTGCACTGGTGCACAGTCATGTTGGAAAAGGAAGGGGCCTGCTCCAAACTGTTCCCACAAGGTTTGGAGCATGGAATTGTCCAAAATGTTTTGGTATACTGGAGCATTCAAAGTTCCTTTCACTGGAACAAAGGGGACAATCCCAACTCCAGAAAAACAACCCCACACCATAATTCCTCTTCCACCAAATTTCACACTCGGCACAATGCAGTACGAAATGCAGCGTTCCCAGACTCGTCCATCAGATTGCCAGATGCAAAAGCGTGATTCATCACTCCAGAGAAGGTGTCTCCACTGCTCTAGAGTCCAGTGGCGACGTGCTTTACACCACTGCATCCGACGCTTTGCATTGGACTTGGTGATGTATGGCTTAGATGCAGCTGCTCGGCCATGGAAACCCATTCCATGAAGCTCTCTGCGTACTGTACCTGGGCTAACTGGAAGGTCACACAAAAAGTTTGGAGCTCTGTAGCAACTGACTGTGCAGAAAGTCGGCGACCTCTTTGCACTATGCGCTTCAGCCTTCGCTGACCCCTCTCTGTCAGTTTACGTGGCCTACCACTTTGTGGCTGAGTTGCTGTTGTTCCCAAACTCTTCCATTTTCTTATAATAAAGCCAACAGTTGACTTGGAAAATTTAGGATAGAGGAAATTTCACGACCGGATTTGTTGCACAGCTGGAATTCTATGACATTTCCACGCTGGAAATCACTGAGCTCCTGAGAGCCTAGTCTATAAAATTCGCTACACCTCCCTGATACCGAAGTACATGTCAAACTACTTCATAACGTAAATGACCGCCATAACCACAACACCAGGGGGAGCTCCACAAACCACGTTAAACCCAGATTCCGATCTAACAAAGGTCTTAACTCATTCTCCTTCTATGCCACATCAATAATGAATGCACTCCCAACAGGTGTAAAAGAAAGTGCATCTCTATCCTCCTTCAAAACCGCACTAAAAGAACACCTCCAGGCAACTACAACCCTAGGCTAACACCATCCCACCACTACATCCCACCTCCCCGGATTGTAAATAATCAAATGTATATACTTGTTCTTATGCTTTCTGAGTTCACTATGTTCACTGCTCGCTGTACCTATCCTACAAAGTCAGACCTACACTGTTTCAATGTCCATTTCTCAGATGATATAATTGTTGATGACTGGAGTGCTGATATCAACCAAACCTAACCCCCCCCCCCCTGCCTCAACCACATCCCACCCCCCGGATTGTAAATAATGTAAATAATTCAATGTATATACTCTGATGATTAACTTGTGTGATGACTGTATTATGCTGATAGTATATATTTGTACCATGAATTGATTAACGTGGAGCCCGACTTAAACAAGTTGAAAAACTTATTCGGGTGTTACCATTTAGTGGTCAATTGTACGGAATATGTATTGTACTGTGCAATCTACTAATAAAAGTTCCAATCAATCAATAAAAAAAAACGGCCCATTCTTTCACAAATGTTTGTAGAAACAGTCTCCATGCCTAAATGCTTGATTTTAAACACCTGTGGCCAGGCCAAGTGATTCGGACACCTGATTCTGATCAGTTGGATGGGTGGCCAAATACTTTAGGCAATATATTGTACTTTGATACCAACTAAATCCATGTACATTTACTAGCACGTACTAACTAGACCATTGGTGTCAAACTCTGGCCCGCGGGCCAAATTTGGCCGTGTAATTTCACTTGGCCCTTGAGGCGATATCAAATTAACATGAGAGCTGGCCCGCCGAATATATACAGCGGCGGTGCCGCGGTAACACCGCATTCACCGCTAATTCTCATATTTGCCAACCTCCCGGGAGACTCCCAAATTTCAGTGCCCCACCCGAAAATCGTCACGTCCGCTTTTCATCCAGTCCAACGAGTGCTGGCCCAGTCACATAATATGTGCGGCTTCTGCACGCACACACAAGTGAATGCAATGCATACTTGATCAACAGCGATACAGGTTTCTCTGAGGGTGGCCGTATAAACAGCTTTAACACAGTTAGAAATATACGCCACACTGTGAACCCACACCAAACAAGAATGACAAACACATTTCGGGAGAACATCCGCACCGTAACAACATAAAAACACAACAGAACAAATACCCAGAATCCTTTGCAGCACTAACTCTTACGGGACGCTACAAGGTGTGTGGGTGTGTGTGTGTGTTCAAGAAAAGATGGCAGGTATCTGGCTTGGGCACAGCAGATTAGATCAGTGTGTTGCAAACTGAGCAGTTTAAAGTCCTGAATGGTTGGTTTATTCATGGTTATTCTATTTTCAAATTTATTAGCCTGTGGAAAAAGTTTATTTTGATGTTTACCTCAGAAGGCTGCAAATAGAAAAGAGGCATTACATTTTTATTTAAATTGTATTTGATATGCCATTGATATTTTTTTAATTATTATTATTTGAAACTCGATTTTGCATGTCACTATAAAGTTATATATGCCTTGCTTGTTCAATATTCAATGCAATACTTGTTTGGGTCCCTATTAAAAGGTTCATTTGCTTTACCTTGGCCCGCGGCTTTGTTCAGTTTTAAATTTTGGCCCACTCTGTATTTGAGTTTGACACCCCTGAACTAGACAGTCTCTCAGGTCCAAAGTTTTAGAGGTTAAACTGTGTTTGTTCATACTTCTTTTAGGGAACGTGACCATATTATTACATGTAATTGTGTTCATCCATTACCATTTGTACTTAAAACAAATCTCTCTGCAGTCTATGAATACATACAACAAAACATCCTATGTAGGATGTGACTGGTCTATATAGAGAAAGCGAGTGTTTTACTAAGTGTTGGTTCAGATAAAGTGTCATTTGACGACGACGTATTGTCTGAACAAGTTGGCTTGGAGTGACATCTTAACGAGGGTAACGTGAAATCCACAGTCAGCCAAAATGTTAGCCTCGTGTTTACTGGGACGCATCAGCTGATATGCTAACGGGGAGCTAGCGTGGCTAGTTTCGGAATGAGTTAGCGAAAGGGACGAAAATAACCCCTGCTCTCGTTGACAATCCATGTTTAAAACGTAAAACATGTTTAGTGATATGACGAACGAAACACTTATTTCACGCTGAATGCGCTTGGTTATGCCTATGCCGCATTTCTATTGTGCGGTCGGGCTGCTACAAGGCGAATGAGTTGTCGTGTAATTCTCGCGACCTTCGGTGAATATACGTTTAAAATGTTTAAAAAGTATCCCACCTGTTTTTGTAAGCAATGGACATAGCTGGACAAAAGAGGTTTTCCTACGACTGTTTAAAAGGTGTGTGCCTGAGGGAAGTCACTTCCGTCTTCACAACACTGGCAGGGAAACACGCTGGTGATGACGTAATGTCCACTCGGGGCGGGCTGAACGACGCAAATATTGACAGATTAAATGCCAAAGGTCGGAGTAATCGATATTGTTCAATTTTTCAATAGTGTTTATTTTCACAAATATCAGTGTTTTTATTGTGTTGTTCATACCCTTGGATTGGTAATATTGAGATATGTTTTAAATGTATTATTGACCGGATGTGGATTTCGATCCGATAATGTCATTGTGAGCTTGTAAAGCCATTTTATACAATTGTGATTATGGGCTCTATAAATACATTTTTGATTGTTTGATGGATTGAGTCATATGTATATGGGCCATTCCACCAAAATATCATTGTTTTAAAATTCATTGTAAAAAAAGAAAATATGTAAAAAATACGTTGTATAAAAATTCAGTGTATAAAAAAATCAGTCTAATAAAAATCAGTGTAAAAAAAATAATCCAGTGTAAAAAAATTCAGTACTGAAAAATTCGCTGCTTCAAAAAGCAAAACTCACTTCCGGTAAAATAAGGCTAAAGCAATCGCGTTTTTTCGGAACCAGCCAATGAGGTGTCAAGCTTGAAGTCACGTGATACGAGTATTGAAAACCAGCACTAAAAAAACAGTTAACTTGGCTACCTGGGCATAATACGACATAAGAAACACTTCAATGCGGCCGGCTGAATGTTTTCAAACTATAGTTGTTATTCCACAGGTTAATTTTTTGTGATATACGAGTTAGTACGTGTCATGATGTGCAGTACAACTGACTGTGATACACAATGTGACCAGCAGATGGTGTTGCATAATGATGCTCGATCTAATATCACTGTTCTGCAGGAACTTTGTTGTAGAAAGTTCTGCAGAATTAACAGTGATATTATATCGAATAAGTGGATGTTTTTTTTTATCCTTTTGCCGTGTTTGTTGCATCGTTGGGCAGCACGGTGGGAGAGGGGTTAGTGCATCTGCCTCACAATACGAAGGTCCTGAGTAGTCTTGGGTTCAATCCCGGGCTCGGGATCTTTCTGTGTGGAGTTTGCATGTCCTCCCTGTGACTGCGTGGGTTCCCTCCGGGTACTCCGGCTTCCTCCCACCTCCAAAGACATGCACCTGGGGATAGGTTGATTGGCTACACTAAATTGGCCCTAGTGTGTGGATGTGAGTGTGAATGTTGTCTGTCTATCTGTGTTGGCTCTGTGATGAGGTGGCGACTTGTCCAGGGTGTACACCGCCTTCCGCCCGATTGTAGCTGAGATAGGCTCCAGCGCCCCCCGCGACCCCAAAGGGAATAAGCGGTGGATGGATGGATGTTGCATCGTTGTTGCCCTTGCTTGATTAAAAATATGTCGATCAAGGAGGTGGTCGAGGAAGTATAAGAGCAACGTCCATAAATTCTCAATATTCCGTGTTTTATTGTTCATAGTTAATATTGTCGGGGGGCGGTGTGGCGCAGTTGGGAGAGTGGCTGTGCTAGCAACCTGAGGGTTCCTGGTTCAATCCCCACCTTCTACCATCCTAGTCACGTCCGTTGTGTCCTTGAGCAAGACACTTCACCCTTGCTCCTGATGGGTCCTGGTTAGCGCCTTGCATGGCAGCTCCCGCCATCAGTGTGTGAATGTGTGTGTGAATGGGTGAATGTGGAAATAGTGTCAAAGCGCTTTGAGTTCCTTAAAAAAGGTAGAAAAGCGTTATACAAGAATAACCCACTAGTACAACCCATTGTAAATCCCAGAGTCTATATTTTTATGTACATTCTGACGGAAAAAAATAGAATTCATTCTGTTTTGGAAATGGGTCTTTTTAGGTGTTTTTTTTTACTGAAAAGACACTCAGAATGTACATGAAAATACATATTGTGGGATTTACAATCCTACAATCCAACAAGAACACCCGGTACATATCATATATACCAGGGGTCACCAACCTTTTTGAAACCAAGAGCTACTTCTTGGGTACTGATTAATGCGAAGGGCTACCAGTTTGATACACACTTATATAAATTACCAGAAATAGCCAATTTGCTCAACTTACCTTTAACTCTATGTTATTATTGATAATTAATGATATTCATCTTTGTGGAAACACTGATCATATTAATGATTTCTTACAATAAATATATATAGAAACAGATAAATATCAATATGCAACACTTTATTTTTATATTTTCTCTAAGTGCACATTTTTCAAATTGAACATTTTCAAATGATCACTTCTAAGACAGTCTTGTGAAATCACAATATCCCATTTTAACTAGCTAGCCACTAACATTTTTTAACAAATCATGAATTACTTTGCACCATGTTTGTACAAATAATAACTCATGTAAAATACAAAAGTCAACTCTCAAATTTTTAAATAAATCATGTCACACTTTGAACTGGACACCAAATCTGTTATCTGTTTCTTTGTCAGTTAGTGGGAAGCCTGGCATTGCATGCTGTTAACTAGTGTGTTGTACTCTGGTGTGTAACTTGACATTGCAACTCTGAGTGAGTCTTGCAGATGTGCATCAGTGAGGCGTGTTCTGTGTTTGTTCTTGATGAAGTTCATGTCAGAAAAGGCTGATTCACAAAGATAAGTTGAACCAAACAGGCTTGCAGCCTTCATAGCTGCTGCGCATACACCACTGTACTTTTCTGTGTCAACAAGGCACCAAAAGTTTGGTGCAGCCTGGTGGGCTTTGAGGTGGAAGTCATTTTGCAGTGCTACAATTTCAATCTCCACCTGTTCAGCATCCAGGCTGAATGTTGCACTTAACTGCTCAGCAATGCATGATATGTCCACGTTCATGAAAGGATTAGAAATGAACAACACACATGGCTCAAGCTGATCCAGGTCACAAAACCTGTTCTCAAACTCTTGCCCAACTCTGTTTATGACCTGAGAGTACTTTTCTGCAACTTTGTCAAAAGTCTCAGATTCTACAGATTTTCTAGATTTGCCAGAATAATTTTTTTGAATTTTAATCATAATAAGTTCGAAGAAATATTTCACAAATATTCTGTCGAAAAAACAGAAGCAAAAATGAAGAGTTAAATTAAAATGTATTTATCATTCTTTACAATACAAAAAAATTATTTACTTGAACATTAATTTAAATTGTCAGGAAAGAAGAGGAAGGAATTTAAAAGGTATAAAGGTATATGTGTTTAAAAATCCTAAAATAATTTTTAAGGTTGTATTTTTTCTCTAAAATTGTCTTTCTGAAAGTTATAAGAAGCAAAGTAAAAAGATAAATGAATTTATTTAAACAAGTGAAGACCAAGTCTTGAAAATATTTTCTTGGATTTTCAAATTCTATTTGAGTTTTGTCTCTCTTAGAATTAAAAATGTCAAGCAAAGCGAGACCAGCTTGCTTGTAAATAAATACAATTTAAAAAATAGAGGCAGCTCACTGGTAAGTGTTGCTATTTGAGCTATTTTTAGAACAGGCCAGCGGGCTACTCATCTGGTCCTTACAGGCTACCTGGTGCCCGCGGGCACCGCGTTGGTGACCCCTGATATATACTAACAGAGAGCACTTCCTGATGGTGGTAAAGTGATCACAACACATTGTGTTCTGCAAGTTTTATTGTAACTGCTGTACACCACATGTGATGGTGCTCAGATGTCTTCAAATATAACAGTCTTTGTCAGCACACATTTAACCAATTGAGCTGTAACACATGAGCAGCCATTTGTGTTTCTTCAGGTAGCTCTTCAGCGAAGGCAAGTAGAGACTGTGGCCTCGGGTTGTTTGTCGAAGCCAGCATAACTTAGGATAAGGCGGCCGCCTCTTCCTTTTTCTTCTTCAGCTCCATCTCAGTTTGCATGCGCAGCGACTGAAGGTAGGCAGAAAGACTCCACATTAAAGCTATCGATGCTTGAATACCACCTTTCAATTAAGATATCAACATGAACATGGCTTACAATTGAACTACTCAATTGTCAATACTGTTGCTACTCTATGACCTTACCTCCAGGTTGTGGGTAACAGTGTGGTTGGGCCCGTGGGAGACCATTAGAATTCCATAGGCCTGGCAGATCATGCTGTGGCCCTGCTCAGTCTGCCCTGCCTGCCAGTGTGTGACGCCTGCACGCATGGTGGCTAAACCCAATTGTGGGCTATTGTGTTGGTACAACTTCCTATTGATGAGGGCGAAAAGAGGAAGCAAAATGTATACAGCCAGGTTAATTTTAAAGAAACCCGGGCAAAAAAGGATACCTGTCATAATCAGTGTTGGGTTGGTTACTGAAAACCAGTAATTAGTTACAGTTACCAGTTACTTTATTTCAAAAGTAACTCAGTTACTTACACAAAAAAGTAATGCGTTTTTTCTCTATGTGCCCTGCAAATGGCTGGCAACCAGTCAAGGCTCTTGCTCAAAGTCAGCTGGGATAAGCTCCAGCTCACCCGTTAATTTAAGGACAAGTGGTGTAGAAAATGGGTGGGTAGAAAAGTGGTTATCCTGGATGCATTGGAACTCTGAACTTTTGTCTCACTCTACCAACCATTTACCCCGTATGCTGTAACACAATCGGCAATAAAATGTACATAGATTGGTTACAGTAATTACATTAACATTTTTAATCAGATTATTACCGTATTGATGGCAGATTAATCGCAAACATGTTAATTTGGACAGCCCTGTTTATTTCAGAAACAATGCTGATAAAAGTGTGTCCAAAGACAATATACAAACCCCGTTTCCATATGAGTTGGGAAATTGTGTTAGATGTAAATATAAACGGAATACAATGATTTGCAAATCATTTTCAACCCACATTCAGTTGAATATGCTACAAAGACAACATATTTGATGTTCAAACTGATAAACATTTTTTTTTTTTGCAAATAATCATTAACTTTCGAATTTGATGCCAGCAACACGTCACAAAGAAGTTGGGAAAGGTGGCAATAAATACTGATAAAGTTGAGGAATGCTCATCAAACATTTATTTGGAACATCCCACAGGTGAACAGGCAAATTGGGAACAGGTGGGTGCCATGATTGGGGAGAAAAGTAGATTCCATGAAATGCTCAGTCATTCACAAACAAGGATGGGGCGAGGGTCACCACTTTGTCAACAAATGCCTGAGCAAATTGTTGAACAGTTTAAGAAAAACCTTTCTCAACCAGCTATTGCAAGGAATTTAGGGATTTCACCATCTACGGTCCGTAATATCATCAAAGGGTTCAGAGAATCTGGAGAAATCACTGCGTGTAAGCAGCTAAGCCCGTGACCTTCGATCCCTCAGGCTGTACTGCATCAACAAGTGACATCAGTGTGCAAAGGATATCACCACATGGGCTCAGGAACACTTCAGAAACCCACTGTCAGTAACTACAGTTGGTCACTACATCTGTAAGTGCAAGTTAAATTTCTCCTATGCAAGGCGAAAGCCATTTATCAACAACACCCAGAAACGCTGTCGGCTTCGCTGGGCCTGAGCTCATGTAAGATGGACTGATACAAAGTGGAAAAGTGTTCTGTGGTCTGACGAGTCCACATTTCAAATTGTTTTTGGAAACTGTGGACGTCGTGTCCTCTGGACCAAAGAGGAAAAGAACCATCCGGATTGTTATAGGCGCAAAGTTGAAAAGCCAGCATCTGCGATGGTATGGGGGTGTATTAGTGCCCAAGACATGGGTGACTTACACATCTGTGAAGGCGCCATTAATGCTGAAAGGTACATACAGGTTTTGGAGCAACATATGTTTCCATCCAAGCAACGTTACCATGGACGCCCCTGCTTATTTCAGCAAGACAATGCCAAGCCACAGGTTACATCAACGTGGCTTCATAGTAAAAGAGTGCGGGTACTAGACTGGCCTGCCTGTAGTCCAGACCTGTCTCCCATTGAAAATATGTGGCGCATTATGAAGCCTAAAATACCACAACGGAGACCCCCGGACTGTTGAACAACTTAAGCTGTACATCAAGCAAGAATGGGAAAGAATTCCACCTGAGAAGCTTAAAAAAATGTGTCTCCTCAGTTCCCAAACGTTTACTGAGTGTTGTTAAAAGGAAAGGCCATGTAACACAGTGGTGAACATGCCCTTTCCCAACTACTTTGGCACGTGTTGCAGCCATGAAATTCTAAGTTAATTATTATTTGCAAAAAAAATAAAGTTTATGAGTTTGAACATCAAATATTTTGTCTTTGTAGTGCATTCAATTGAATATGGGTTGAAAAGGATTTGCAAATCATTGTATTCCGTTTATATTTACATCTAACACAATTTCCCATCATATATGGAAACGGGGTTTGTACAATGTCAGGAAGACATGGAGTTTTCTTTGCCTGGAGTCAGTGAAGACTTTGACTGTGAACAAGTGTCTTTAAACACATTTGGAACGTTTGATCCTAACTTCAGAAAAACCTGTTAAAATACAAAATGTTGGAATACTGTTGTCAAATTTAAAACGGGACGATTCCAAGTCCCTAACTTCAAGCTACTTATTTTAAAGGCGAGTTTCTGAAAAAAATAATGAAGAAATATTCAACTAGTTATCTTTCAAAAGAGACCAAAGCCATGTGTGCAAATGGTTCAAGCCTATCATAACATTTGCTTAAATGAAACCTATGATGGATTTAGTTTTTTGGACCTATAAATACAAAGGTCCTGGGTTCCATCCCTGGGCTTGGGGTCTTTCTGTGTGGAGTTTGCATGTTCTCCCCGTGACTGCGTGGGTTCCCTCTGGGTACTCCGGCTTCCTCCCACCTCCAAAGACATGCACCTGGGGATAGGTTGATTGGCAACACTAAATTGGCCCTAGTGTGTGAATGTGAGTGTAAATGTTGTCTATCTGTGTTGGCCCTGCCACAAGGTGGCGACTTGTCCAGGGTGTACCCCACCATCCGCCCAATGCAGCTGAGATAGGCTCCTGAACCCCCGCTACCCCGAAAGAAACAAGCGGTAGAAAATGGATGGACCTATAAATGTTGTTTCAAATCAAATCAAATCAACTTTATTTATAAAGTTTCAATGTTGGATACTCGGGTTAAACAATGCCAAAGCGTCAAATCACAAAGTTCATGCATTTTGGTATGCCATTTTAGATGCCTCCGTTCATGGGGTTTTGCAGTCTGGCTACGCCGTGACGTCACCGCACAGAGGAAGCACTTATTTAGACAACAGTCAAGATCTTAGCCAGAACATGTTCAGGTTATGGGAAAATACAAAAAAAGGTAGAAGAAAAGTGTTATTTCATGTAATCTTGGCACGCATATAACAACCTCTGACATGCAGCGACATAAACGCTGCTAAAATAGCTTTTGTCAGTCTGAATCGATCGACAGGACCGATTGAATCAATAATGTTTATGAAGTTTATTTTCGATCATGTCTGCAATAAAAAAAATAATGGAGAGTGGGGCGTGGTTTAATTTGCAATCTGTGAATGCCGCCAGAATCGAACATCTTGCAGACAGACTCAAAAAATGGGTTATGAAAGTGAATGTGGAGCAAAATTCACACACATCTTACACCAAAGCATAGCCAATACACATTACCACAAGTAAGTGTTTTAAATGTAGAATAAAACCATCATAGGCCCCCTTTGAAGACTCTTGACACACACAAATATTTCGTTTTTTCAGTATGTGGCCCTGATGTACAAGGAGTGTGAATGGTCTCAACGTGCTTAATATCATTGCAGTTTGAGATAACCTTTGTGTTCAAATCAGACACAAAATTTAGAAATGTAATTGATAAGTTGGATAACTTACATGTAGGCATTCACCATCCTCTGAGCGTATTCTGCCGCCTCAGAGTACGAGCGTTGGTATGAAAGCGCCTCGCTGGCTACACTGAGCACACGCAGTTTGCACAGGTGAGTGTCAGCGAGGACGTTCTCCTGTTGATGCAAACACTCGCGACACAGCTTCACCACCTAAAAGCAGACGTGGCCAGTCAAGATCCAGACAGAAGATTGTGTTCAATGCAAAAAAAGGAAATGTACCTCGTGGAAATTTCCCTCATTGCGGGATTTCTCGATCTTCTCAAGACAGTCTTTACTGAAGGCAGTCATCTCTTTTAGTTTCTCAGTAGACGGCTGTGAGGAACATACAAGCATGAGGGTGTTAGAAGATGTTTCAGAAATACCACTATAATCAATGAAAATTGATAGCCACCATCAGTGATAATCACTGTAATTACATTACCCAGAAGGCTGAGCGGGAAAGAAGACCGGAAGCCTGGGAATAGTGTCAGGCGAATTATACCGTGTACAATTTTCTTATGATTGTTTACTAGCATGCATTTGTATTTGGTCACAGAATATTTTAGGGGATTATTCTATTAAGGAAATAGATAGCCCTTAGATAGCTTCAGGTCCAGATGTCAAACAAAGAGAGTGCTTGCTTTTGCCCCCAGGACATTGGAGAACTTAAAGGATAGCAGCAGTTGGATTTTAGGAGGAAGTGTAAACACACTAACGACATCTGGTAAGAGCCCCCACCGGTCGGAGTAGAGATCAGGGGTTGGAGGTCATCCAACGCCATTGAGCAAAGTGACAACACCCAGGTGTTGTCTGCATTTGTACAAACAAACTGGCCGGCCCCAAGGCTAGAACAACAAAGAGTAACTGTCTTCGTGTAGGTATTTAAGGACAGTTGTCCAAGAAGACAGGAAAAGAGTAATCGGGCCCATACTCTTTCTCCTGGAAACAGCAGTTCCAGGCTGAGATTTTTTAATTTTTTAATTTATTTTTATTATTTTTATTTTTTTTGGTCATAAAGAAATACAATCATGTGTGCTTACGGACTTTATCCCTGCAGACTGTATTGATCTACATTGATATATAATGTAGGAACCAGAAATATTAATAACAGAAAGAAACAACCCTTTTGTGCGAATGAGTGTGAATGAGTGGAGGGAGGTTTTTTGGGTTGGTGCACTAATTGTAAGTGTATCTTGTGTTTTTTATGTTGATTTAATAAAAAAAAAAATATATATATACATTTTTATCTATTTTATTTTTTTAATTTCTTGTGCGGCCCGGTACCAATCGATCCACAGACCGGTACCGGGCTTCGGCCCGGTGGTTGGGGACCACTGATCTAAGGGAGCTTAAAGCAATCCAGAGGGAGCACTTTAAATGACCGACAAGAGAAGAGACCATGGCACAGTTCGCTGGGGCTAAATGGTTCAGTGAACTGGATGCATTGTCAGGCTTCTGGCAAATGAAACTAGACGACAAGAGCTCAAAACTCTGTACTTTTAACACGTCAGAGGGAAGATCTCGGTTTTTGCTCCTGTCTTATGGAATCCTGTCAGCATCTGAAGTATACCACAAGAAAATACACATAAAAACCATGATAGATAACATTATTGTCTGGGAGGTCTAGTCGAGAAGAATATGATGAACGATAAAGACAGGTGCTCAACCTGACACGGCAAGACTTAAAGTTAAATAGAGACAAGTGCCAGTTTGGAGTAAAAAGCATTGACATTTGTGAGAGATGTCTCTGAAGCAGGGATTAGTCCAGAACCAAAGAAAACATTATAGCCATTGAGAACATGGAGAAACCAAAAAAACAAGGATGACGTCAGAAGGATTCTAGGTGCAGTCAAATATTTTACAAAATTCATACCTCAAATGTTAAAAATGTCAGCACCACTCCGATGTCTCTTAAAAGAAAAACTTGTATGGACATGGTCACATGTACAGGGAGACTGCTTTAAAAATCTGAATAGAAAACTTATCAAGGAGTGTGTGCTAGAGTTCTATGGCCACCTGAATATCAGCCGACACCTCACAATATGGACAGTGTTGCTACAGATGCATGACAAAGAAGGGAGACAAGTTGCCTATGCGGCGAGAGCATTGAAATCAGATGAGACAAGGTATGCATGAATTGAGAAGGAGCTTCTCGCCAGCACCTACGAATGTGAAAGATTCCATTAGTACATTATGTACAGCATATGGCCAAGCACCATCAACATTGATGGTGCTAAATACAATTCTGGGGCTATGGCTATTGCTAATGAGGATTTTCAGGGCATTCAATCAATTGCAACTCGACTGTTTAGTTTGTCTTAGAAGTTTTACCTCTCACCCAAGCACGCTTCCGCAGTCATGCTTATAGACTTCGATCGGTCAGATCTAGTCTAAATATTGCAATTAAATCCTCAATAATTTATACTCTTAACAAGAGGAGGGTGTGCTCAGGCACTGCTATACTGCAGTCAGCAGTGACTAACATTTACAGTAAGACGGGAGGGTAGAAGAGCAAGGTAAGTCCTCAATCTGACGTGGAATCTACTCCTCTTTCCGCGTTTTATGCGGCATGTTCTGCCGTGAAGTGGGCAGGTTGAAAGTCTCAGGAACAGTGGTACACACCAAAAATGGTGGTGGATCATTTGACTGCCCAACACAATAAGTGAGGTACGGCTATCGCTCAATGTCAAGGGATCAGACATTAAAAACATTAAAAACAGTGCACAAAGTAGCAAGCAGAGCCCAGCACATTATGGATGTTAGTCAAATGTAGAGGATGCCATTTGTGCCAGTTTGCACAAACTTTTCAGAACTGCTAAACATAGACGCAAAACAGCAGCCACAAAACAGTTTCAGTCTTGATAAATCACATTGTGTGTGCTAACAGAAATACAGGCTCATGTGTATGGGATGCCGAATGTAAATGTTCAGTCACACTTTTCCAATAGATATATTACTCAGATTTTTTTTTTTTTAGATTAAGTCATTTTTTTCACATTTAGCTTTTTTTTTTTTGAGGACCAGTCATAGAGAATTTAGAGTGAAAAGCAAATTTTCTTTTCACTCGCATACAAAACATTCTAACTTGGGTTGTCTCCCTGGCTTCGAGACTCTCCCGAAGGATAGTTCAGCGAAGACACAACAAACTCCCTTCTTGTCTCTCATTGACACACACCTGTTGTTGTTGACTTTGGACTAGCGACTGCACAAGATCAAGGCCGCGGAACATAGACACACTGCAGGCTTACACACAAACATGCATCCAAAAAAATATACGCCACTCATACACACCCCAACCCAACGCCCTCGACGTAAATCCCATAGGGGTGATGAAAGCATGGTCAGCGCCTGAGAGCTGCGGCCTACCACCATGACCCCGCACTCCCTTCCCTCTGTTGCTAAATATCCCGAGATGTACTTTGTAATATGGATATGTGCTTTGCTATGGAGGTTTTTTCCCACTCCAGACTGGGCCCCCTTAGGAGCCCAGTCTGGAGTGTATTTTTTTACTCATCCTTCCCCAGCATTTTACTGTTTTCCCATCTTTTACGGGGTGCCTTGTGGCGACCCATCAGCGTTCCTGTTCTGTAACCCTGTACACTGTTTGTTTGTCCAATCTTGAACGGGTTTGTGCTGAAAACAAAGTTCCGTTGTACTTGTGCAATGACAATAAAGACCTATCTATCTATCTATCTATCTATCTATCTATCTATTTTCATCACAGATTAAATATTGACTCTAGATATTATATATCTAAATGTTAAATCATTCTTTCTTTCATTTTTCCTAACGTGTCCTGTCCAGCTACTCAGGCAAATCATAATATTGATGTAGATGCCCTTATCTGCTGTACAGATTTACTTTATTAATGTATTTAATGTTAGGCAAAAAAGGAAGTCATAGGGGGAAATTGCGGACAGAAGAGCCAGTTTGTGAAGTAGATAGTGAAAACACACAAATGACAATGAACATTATTGCACTACAAATGTAACAATAAAAATGTTACATAAAATAGCACTATTGATAATGAATAATATTAATAATTACCTCTATTAACAACAAAATAATTGTTTCAAATGCAACATTACATATATCATACTTGCCAACCCTCCCGAATTTTCCGGGAGACTCCCGGAATTCAGCGCCTCTCCCGAAAACCTCCCGGGACAAATATTCTCCCGAAAATCTCCCGGTTTTCAGCCTGAGTGAGGACAGCCTTTTTTCATGACAGGAGGACAACAGGGTGACAAGAACTAAATCATCCAGACTAGAGATAAATTGTATTATTATGTTTATCTTACCTACAAATAAATACATTTGTTAATTAAAAAAAAAAAACTAAATACATTTTTACTATATTTTGCTAAAAACATCAAAATTAATTGTATTTTTATTTGTATTTTTTCTGACTCCTTATTACATCCAGCCATAGAATTATACATTTAAATAAACATGTTAGAAATAATTAATTTTAAATGATCATAATAATTCATTTAAAATGACCATATCTAATTATTAAAATAATTGCTTGTTTATCAACAACTTTAGCATTTTATTCATGACATTTTGAAGCTCTCAGAAGCCAAGTTATGTTATATTCCTTAAGATTTATTTATGCAAGTTTGAAGTATCAATGATCTAAACACAGTTTTGTTTGCATATTTTCAGGATGTGTATATATATATATGTGTGTATGGAATGCTTGACTTGGTGAATTCTAGCTGTCAATATACTCCTCCCCTCTTAACCACGCCCCAAACCACGCCCCCCACTATCCACCCCCTGCCCCCCACCCCCCACCTCCCGAAATCGGAGGTCTCAAGGTTGGCAAGTATGACATATATGTAACGATAACTTGAATTACAAAAGAAAGCAGATAAATGGAGGGGAGGAAAGAGAAGCCGACTATGGTAACCTTATAGATTGTTATAGTGATAATAGGTTACGCTTTATCGGTGGGCTTTAACCAGTTTCCCCTGGGGGGTTAATATATGTTTGACGAGTGTATGTATGCATATGTGCTTGTTTATGTACAGTATGTGTATGTGTATGTTTGTACAGTGAATGTGTGTGTAAATGTATGTACCGTGTGTGTGGATGTATGTACTGTATTAGTGTATGTATGTGCAGGCGTATGTACCTGTGTGTGCGCATGTGTATGTAATAAATGAATATACGTATATGTATGTATATATGTATGAATATTTGTGTGTAGATAGATAGATAGTACTTTATTGATTCCTTCAGGAGAGGTCCCTCAGAAAAATTAAAATGTGTATGTGCGTATGTATGTATGTACAGTATGTGTGTTTGTACAGTATGTACAATATATTTGTCTCCCAGTACGTGTGGGAGCCAAAGCATGTCCCCAGCCACCAAGAGAGCCCAACCCAAAACAGCAGATGCGGTACCTAGGGAACAAGGCAGGCTGGCCAGCGACAAGACTCCCAGAACCGGCCCCACTGTGCCACCGGGCAGGCCAGCGGCAGGCCATAGACATGTAAGTAGTAACACACATTTGTTGCCAGAAGTTGGAAGTGCGCTGATGTGGAAACCGAAATAAATGCGCTAAGGAAAGCAGTTCCGGCGATAATTAAAATGAACAAAATATGGTAAATATTTTATATATTACATTTTGTTAGGATTGTATCTGTTACTACATTATATATAGACTTGCAGTGTGTACAAACCCCGTTTCCATATGAGTTGGGAAATTGTGTTAGATGTAAATATAAACGGAATACAATGATTTGCAAATCCTTTTCAACCCATATTTAATTGAATGCACTACAAAGACAAGATATTTGATGTTCAAACTCATCCATCCATCCATCCATCCATTTTCTACCGCTTATTCCCTTTGGGGTCGCGGGGGGCGCTGGAGCCTATCTCAGCTACAATTGGGCGGAAGGCGGGGATAGGTTGATTGGCTGCACTAAATTGGCCCTAGTGTGTGGATGTGAGTGTGAATGTTGTCTGTCTATCTGTGTTGGCCCTGCGATGAGGTGGCGACTTGTCCAGGGTGTACCCCGCCTTCCGCCCGATTGTAGCTGAGATGTTCAAACTCATAATTTTTTATTTTTTTTTGCAAATATTAATTAACTTAGAATTTCATGGCTGCAACACGTGCCAAAGTAGTTGGGAAAGGGCAGACACACTAACCCCTCTTCCACCGTGCTGCCCGTATATATATATATATATATATATATATATATATATATATATATATATATATATATATATATATGTGTATATATATGTATATATGTGATTAATCTTAAAATCAAATTTTTTTTACACCCCTACTCGTCATGTTTGCCCAGAAAATTTCTAGAAACAAGCCCAGCCCATTCGCTCACTTTGTTGTCTGCAGAAGCCATCATCAAGTCATCCTTGAGCTGCTGGCTGCAGTGCTGACATGTGCACTCAAAGTGGAAACACTCCTTCAGCTTCTTTTTGCGCTCGGCTGACAGGTTGAGGAAGTCCACGTAGCTAACAGTCAACTCCTTACCCTCGGGGATTTTTTCTAAAGCTCGCAGCTCAATCCTGACAAAGAAAGAACAATAACTATTTATTAGTTTTAAAGTGGGAATTTTAACACAAGTAAAAAAAGCAGATATTATAGATAGATGTGATCTTACAGTACATATATGTAGAGTCGCCCCCCTATCCCTTTAAAAACAGTTGTTACGAAATTTAAAATAAAAGTTACAAAATGTTGAAACATAGCATGCAGGGTACCTCAAATTAAGAGCGTTTTGAAATGAGAGCTGTCTTTTGGCTAATTGTTTTGCCTCAAAGGGGAACTGCACTTTTTTTGGAATTTTGCCTATCATTCACAATAATTATGAAAGACATGACGACAGGTAGATTAAAAAAAAAAGCATTCTGACTAGAGATGTCCTATAATGGCTTTTTTGCCGATATCCGATATTCCGATATTGTCCAACTCTTAATTACCGATTCCGATATCAACCGATACCGATATATACAGTCATGGAATTAACACATTATTATGCCTAATTTTGTTGTGATGCCCCACTGGATGTATTAAACAATGTAATACGGTTTTCCAAAATAAATCAACTCAAGTTATGGAAAAAAATGCCAATATGGCAATGCCATATTTACTATTGAAGTCACAAAATGCATTATTTTTTTTAACATGCCTCAAAACAGCAGCTTGGAATTTGAGACATGCTCTCCCTGAGAGAGCATGAGGAGGTTGAGGTGGGCAGGGTTGGGGGGCGGGGTTGAGGTGGTACCACTCCGTACAGCGGCGTTATAGTCATAAATGTTACTTTTTGAAACTGATACCGATCATTTCCGATATCACATTTTAAAGCAATTGTTGGCCGATACGGCAGTCCGATTTTATCGAACATCTCTAATTCTAACTCGTAAATAAAGTCTGCTTACAGCAGAGAAAATGGGAGGTCCTCTATTGCGCCCATAAAACCTAATAAAAAACATCCAAAAACTGCCAACAATACTCCATTTACATTTTGTGACTTAAATGTTAACCAAGTATTAGTGAAATTGTTATTATAAGCACTACCGCAGACTATTTATCGCGGCGCCGTGATCACAAACTTGTGTGCAAATGTTGACATGATCGTCTGACCAGCTGCTTCCTTGTTTCCTTGCTTGCGGAATACTTCGTAACCCCACCCACTACAGAAACGCTGGTATCAAGGAATACAAAACGGATGCATAAAATAAAATAAAGCGGGAAGTGGAAATGACCAATGTACTGTAAATACCGACAGTGTCACGGTAAGGTATGACATAATGTTGTGACGATCTGTCACATTCACGTTGGTGTTGTGTTTCCTTGGTTGGTGTTTATTTCCTGACAGCGCTCTTATTTTGGTTCCATTTCCTGCTTGGCTCCCTAAGTGCTGTTTCCCCTCACCTGCTGCTGATTGGCAGCCTGGCCACATCTGTTTTCAATCATCTGGCTGTTATTTATGCCTGCCTCGCCCTCCAGTCAGGGCTCGATGATTGTTTGCTGTCTTCTGTTATCCTGGTTTCCTAGTATCTTGTTTCCTGTGTTCTGGTTCCTGGTTCCTGTTTTCCCTGCATTTTGACATTAAAGTCATGTTTTCCTAGCTGCGCTACGCCTGCCATCTCACCACCAACAGCAAATTGTGACAAATGTAATAATAATAATAATAATGGATTAGATTTTATATCGCGCTTTTCTATAATTAGATACTCAAAGCACTCACAGAGAAGTGGGAACCCATCATTCATTCACACCTAGTGGTGGTAAGCTACATTTGTAGCCACAGCTGCCCTGGGGTAGACTGACGGAAGCGATGCTGCCAGTTTGCGCCTACGGCCCCTCCAACCACCACCTATCCTTCATTCATCATTCATTCACCAGTGTGAGCGGCACCGGGGGCAAGGGTGAAGTGTCCTGCCCAAGGACACAACGGCAGCGATTTGGATGTCAAGAGGGAGGGAGCGAATCTGCAACCCTGAGGTTTCTGGCACGACCGCTCTACCCACTACGCCATACCGCCCCTAATGTACAGCATGTACCTTGGAGAATGGACTTCGACGTTATAGCATTTCTATATTTTCATGGATAAATGTCGGCTGCTTAGATATTATTTTAAGATTCTTGGTTGATGTTAGACTCATTCTGTTTCAGTATGGTGCAGACAAATAATGATACGATAAGCGAAGTGAACGTGCTCATAGCAACCGAAGCTAACCAGCTACAACATAAATTGATTGAATTGATTAACGTGGATCCCGACTTAAACAAATTTAAAAACTTATTCGGGTGTTACCATTTAGTGATCAATTGTACGAAATATGTACTGTACTGTGCAATCTACTAATAAAAGTTTCAATCAATCAATCAACGTTAGCTCTAGTGTTGCTTTGTAACTTGAAGACCACAGAGCTCAAACTGCGGGATTTTGACAGATTCAAAGGGTTTCTGATCACATATGTAATCACAACGACAGGCTGACACCTACAACTCGAATATGTGTTGAAATAAACAAGTTATAAGTGCCGTAAGCCGCTAAAGTTAAACAGAGTTAACCGCTGGTTGGTGGTTGCTTAGCAACAAGGAGTAAACACAACACAAAGAGCAGAACTTTCAGCTTGGGACTTCTGGGATCCAACGGAACACGATAATCAGACAATGATGGAAAACATTGGCTCTAGTTGGCAACAGACTACAACCAGATCAAATGGGTGTTGCCTCAACAGAGCAACAAGTGGTTAACTTTCTGCTATCAAAGGAAATTGATGTCGATATGAACACCATTGTCAAGCACATTCCACTGTATAGAAGAAACAACAATACCACACCAGTCTCTATTGTAAGCTCATCAACAAGATATTCAAGATCGCACTACTGAAACATGGAAAGACGGTGAAGGTTAAATTGCAGAGTTTTTTTTAGGAATGTTTGAAAGGACAGTGTTGTATGTGGGTGATAGGTGGTGTCGCAAACCACCACCTCTGTTCAGGGATGTTTTTTCAACGTTGACAAAGATGGCTTCCCTCACTCCTTTTTCGTATCGTCCATCCTGCCTGTCCAGAATGTGTACATTTTTTGTTCTCAAAGGAGAGCTGTTTCTCCCTGAGGTGCATGCAGGTAGACAGTCGTGGCTTGAAGAGTTTGCCCGTCTATGCAGTGCCATGCGTCGGCTTAGTGGTTGTTTTGTTTCCCCAATATACGAATCAGTGCATTCATCATTACACTGGATAGCATACACCAGATTGTTCTTGTGGGTATGGGGTGTCCGGTCTTTAGGATGCACTACTCTCTGTCTCAGGGTTTTGATTGATTGATTGAAACTTTTATTAGTAGATTGCACAGTGAAGTACATATTCCGTACAATTGACCACTAAATGGTAACACCCGAATAAGTTTTTCAACTTGTTTAAGTCGGGGTCCACTTAAATTGATTCATGATACAGATATATACTATTTTCATAATACAGTCATCACACAAGATAATCATCACAATATATAAATTGAATTATTCACATTATTTACAATCCGGGGTGTGGGATATGGAGGGGGCGGGGGTTAAGTTTGGTTGTTATCAACACTTCAGTCATCAACAATTGCATCATCAGAGAAATTGACATTGGAACAGTGTAGGTCTGACTTGGTACATATGTACAGCAAGTATTGGACATAGAGAGAGAGATAAGAAATTATAAGAAAAAGTGACTACATTTGATTGTTTACATTTGATTATTTACAATCCGGGGAGGTATGATGAGGAAGGGAGGGTGTTAGTTTAGGGTTGAAGTTGCCTGGAGGTGTTCTTTTAGTGCGGTTTTGAAGGAGGATAGAGATGACCTTTCTTTTACACCTGTTGGGAGTGCATTCCACATTGATGTGGCATAGAAAGAGAATGAGTTAAGACCTTTGTTAGATCGGAATCTGGGTTTAACGTGGTTAGTAGAGCTCCCCCTAGTGTTGTGGTTATGGCGGTTAAGGAAGTAGTTTGACATGTACTTTGGTATCAGGGAGGTGTAGCGGATTTTATAGACAAGGCTCAGTGCAAGTTGTTTAACTCTGTCCTCCACCCTGAGCCAGCCCACTTTGGAGAAGTGGGTAGGAGTGAGGTGTGATCTGGGGTGGAGGTCTAGAAGTAATCTGACTAGCTTGTTCTGGGATGTTTGGAGTCTAGATTTGAGGGTTTTGGAGGTGCTAGGGTACCAGGAGGTGCATGCGTAATCGAAAAAGGGTTGAACGAGAGTTCCCGCCAGAATCTTCATGCTTTTGTTGACCAGAGAGGAGATTCTATAGAGAAATCTCGTTCGTTGGTTGACCTTTCTGATTACCTTGGTTGCCATTTTATCACAGGAAAGATTAGCCTCTAGAATGGAACCTAGGTAGGTGACCTCATCCTTCATGGCGATAACAATGTCACCCACTTTTATAGTGAAGTCACTGACTTTCTTAAGGTTGATGTGGGACCCAAACAGGATGGATTCCGTTTTACCCAAGTGTATGGATAGCTTGTTGTCAGCGAGCCAGGTGCAAATTCTACAGAGTTCAGCACTGAGGATTTTCTCCATCTGTGACTTGTCCTTGCCGGATACCAGCAGGGCCGAGTCATCCGCAAACAAAAACAATTCACAGTCGCATGCTGATGACATGTCGTTTATGTATATTAGGAACAGTAAAGGCCCTAATATACTGCCTTGGAGGACTCCACAGCTTACTGAGAGGGGGGGACAGGGTGCCGTTCAACGCTAACAGTTGGCAACAGAGTAGAACCAGATCAAATGGGTGTTGCCTCAACAGAGCAACACGTGGTTAACTTTCTGCAGTCAAAGGAAATTGATGTTGATATTAACACCATGGTCAAGCACATTCCACTGTATAGAAGAAACAACAATACCACACCAGTCTCTATGGTTTGAAGTGTACTTGGAATTGTGTTGGTTAAAAATTATTCTGAGATTCTGAGAACGCTATAACGTAGAAGTCCACTCTCTAAGGTACATGCTGTACATTATTATTA
Organism: Nerophis lumbriciformis; assembly: GCF_033978685.3. Lineage (NCBI taxonomy): Eukaryota > Metazoa > Chordata > Actinopteri > Syngnathiformes > Syngnathidae > Nerophis > Nerophis lumbriciformis. The sequence goes on along the minus strand of NC_084567.2, from coordinate 24,499,126 downwards.
CATTATGTCATACCTTACCGTGACACTGTCGGTATTTACAGTACTTTGGTACTTCGCGTTTCTTTTTTTTTTATGCATCCATCTTGCATTTCCTAGATACCAGCGTTCCTGTAGTGGGCGAGGTTACAAAGAATTCTGCAGCTTTTCCACATCACTCTTTGCCTATTTAGTCTCCCCAGTTTCAGCTAGCCTGCACCGGGTTATATTGAGTCTTCTGGAAAACTTCACACCATGCTGCCCTTTGTTCGCCTGTATCCCGTTTGTATTTTTGTGTCTCCAGTTCTGCATTTTAGATCCGGGGGCCACATGGAGAAAAATCTACTCCCAAGTGGGCTGGGCTGGTAAAATCACGGCACGATAACTTAAAAATAAAGACAACTTCAGATTGTTTTCTTTGTTTAAAAATAGAACAGGCACATTCTGAAAATGTACAAATCATAATGTTGTTGTTTTGGGTTTTAGTAAACTTATGTGTTGCGGTTAATAGTTATTTATACTTTCTGAATAAATTATGTGATGATGTTCATCAGCCAACTCATTGGTTTTAATTTTCAATCTATCGAGATAAAAAAATAATATCAAAATCAAATTATAGGATGTTATTTACTGTATGTAATTTGCCCATTTTCCTCAACTGGTGCACTAACATGTGGTTAAGTAGTTTTACATATGTAGCATAATCTACACAGATACAAAGAATTGGTATTGCGACATCAAGTGGACACATTTAGAACAGCAGTTTCTTTCATTCAAAAATGTTCTGCTCATTTTTATACTTGGCAAACACATCCCGCGGACGGGTAAAACCTGTTCGCGGGCCTGATCTGGCCCGCGGGCCATATGTTTGACACCCCTGGTTTAGCTGCAGCTACCTTTTAGTTTAGACTGTTTTTGCTCAGGGATCCCTTTGTTGCCCTTTTGCTGCACTGCTACTCTAGTTTGCCACATGTTAAAGTACCAATGATTGTCACACACACACTAGGTGTGGTGAAATTTGTCCTTTGCATTTGACTAATCCCTTTGTTCACCCCCTGGGATGTGAGGGCAGCAGTGAGCAGCAGTGGTGGTCGCGCCCGGGAATCATTTTGGTGATTTAACCCCCAATTCCAACCCTTGATGCTGAGTGCCAAGCAGGGAAGTAATGGGTCCCATTTTTATAGTCTTTGGTATGACTCGGCCGGGGTTTGAACTCCCGACCTACTGATCTCAAGGCGGACACTCTAACCACAATGCCACTGAGCAGGTTGTGCTGCTGAACAAGTTTGCAACAAAGACTGTCTATCTCACCTCTATTGGATATGCATCTTGGGATCCAGTATAACTAGAAGCACACAGCCTGACAACATTAAAATAGAATAGAATAAAACAGAATAGAAAGTACTTTATTGATCCCTAGGGGAAATTCAGCTTATTACTTCATAAAACAACTGTAGATGTTAGTAATACATCCTATTGTATTGGTTGTAGGGTTGTCCCAATACAAATATTTGGGTACCGGTACCAAAATATATTTTTCGATACTTTTCACAATAAATGAGACCACATGAATGTCATTATTGGCTTTATTTTAACGGAAAATCGTATGATATATTAACCATATGTTTCTAATTGCAATCAAAGAACAATGTCATTAAGTATTCAGTAAACATACTAGACAACTTTTAGTAGTAAGTAAGCAAACGGGTTACAAAGGCTACTAATATGTCTGCTGACGTATGCAGTCGCATTTTGTGTCAGTTTCCATTCTATTATTTTGCCAAAATTATGAGAGACATGTGGGAGAAAATTCATTATTAATCTACTTGTTCATTTACTGTTAAAATCTGCTTACTTTATGTTTTACCATGTTCTATCTACACTTCTGTTGAAATTGAATAAACACTTATTCTTCTGTTGTTTGATACATTACATAAGTTTTGGGTGATACTACAAATGTTGGTATCAATCCCATACCAAGTAGTTACAAGGTCATACATTGGTCATATTTAAAGTTCTCCTGTGTCCAAGGACGTATTTCCTGGGTTTATAAACAATTAAAAAAGACAAAAGATTTTGCGATACGAAAAATACCAATGTAATCATTGTAGTATCGACTACACGCTCTCGTACTTGGTATCGTTACAGATAATGTCTGTGTAGATCCACTTCTGGCATTTGTTTGCATTGAGGAGCGCTAGCTTGATGTTAGCTGTTAGCTAGTGTATCCTCCTATGGTGTGTAGTGATTATTCCTTGTCCTGCAGGGATGATACTTGTAAGAAACATACTTTGTTTGTCACCATGGAGACGAGCAGAGCCGGCCCAAGGCATAAGCGTACTAAGCGCTTGCTTAGGGCCCCGCGGCCACCAGGGGGCCCCCAAAAGCAATTAACAAAAAATTAGTATTTTTTATTTTTTGCATATACGAGTCTGACTGATGATTTCTAAATGATCAAAGATATATTATTGTACAAAAACACAATTTTAGGTCAACACAGTGCTGCTGCTGATCTAGGCCTAGTGATTCTTCCTGCCTCTCTTTAAATGTAAAGTTGCCTCTGCTGCACCTGTGACGTTTGCCGCCTGCCGTGCAATGCCAGTGCGCACTGGGCATCAAAAGCGCACATAGAGGCAAAACAATGTCACAAAAAAGGACATATCCTTCAGGTGCAGAAAAAAGGAAGAAGAAGAAAGTGGAAGAGGAGAAAAAAATGCCATGATAAAGGTATGTTTGCATGACTTGGTAATAAAAAGTTTATCAAAGAGATTTGTAGCTGTAATTAGCTTTAGCTAGGTGACGTTAGCTAGCTAGCAATATGTTTTTAGCATCAGGTTACTAGTGAGATATGTTGTTTGCACAAATTGTTTGCAGCAAAGCACGGTAATTTATGTGAGTAAAATAAACATTATTTTTTTACATCAACTCATAAGTTATGTGAAACTTCCCCAGGAGCATTGTTAGAATACTTTGGAGGCACAGAATCAGCCCAGAGCCAGTCCACATCCTCAGGCTCAACTGTGAGTGATGAATCAGGTGAGGAAAAGACTGTCACCATACAGTATACATTTAATTTCTTAGTATAAACATTACACCTGAAGGGAAATTAATATAGTCAAAGTATCTCATTAATGTGTGCCTGTATGTATGTATTTCATCATAGGTCCATCTCCATCCTCTACAGTGCTCTCTCACACACCTCCATCCTCTGTGCCCACTGTCCCCTCTATGTCTGAAACCACAGCTGATTTTATCTAGAAAGTTAACTGCAAAACACCCTTTATAATTACTCATTGTACTGCAGAACATTCTGAGATTAATAATTATGTCCAACAGTGCAATTTAATGATCTTATAGGTCCTTCTTTTTTAGTCATTGTCTTTCTTTGGTCACTTCCTCAGCAACTTCCACCACAACGTCCCCTTCACACCATGGACCATCATCAGCTCCACCAGTTGACCCAGCTGAGTGGCCTTCTTTCCTCTCAGATTCAGACAGGACTGAGCAGGTGATCAGAGGACCACTGTCTATTAAGGAGAACTTTTCATTCCCCAAACGGCATGATGGCCGAAGTTTTCATTATCATTATACCTACAGACAGCTAGTCAATGGGGAACAAGTCAAGCGTAGCTGGCTGACTTATTCAAGAAGTAAAGATGCAGTCTATTGCTTTTGCTGCAAATTATTTTCCAAAAAGTCCTTAAAACTGGCAGCCGAGGGACAGCGGGATTGGGTCAACATAGGTGCACTGCTGAAACAGCATGAAAACAGTGAAGATCATTGTAGCAACATGGTGAAATGGAAGGAATTTGCCTTGCGTCTTTCAAAGGGGAAAACTATTGATGAATTTAACTTCAGTAGACTGCGCTCTCTTTGTACAAAGTAAACATTAAATATGAACAATTAACTAAAAATATAAACTAGTAATTAAAGACTAATATGTACAAGACTGATGAGACAAGATGACACTTTTACTGTAAATACAAAGCTTTATCACTTGGACTGTTCAACCCCAGGCCACTCTTGTAGCTGAATGTTTTCTACATTTTAAGATTAGGAACCATATGTGGCACTCTGGACATCATTCGTTCATTCATAGGTATTATTTATGTTCTTAACTGGGCCACCCCCATATCTTTATAAATGACATGTCATTTGTAAAGACATGCCAGGCTGACAATAGGATAATGTAAACAACACTGCCAGAGCCGCAATGAGTTTATAGTAGGTGTGTGAATGATCAACAATCAATATTATTGGCAGAAATAGAGGGCCCCAAAATCAAATTTTGCTTAGGGCCCCATGGAGGCTTGGGCCGGCACTGGAGACGAGGATTAGTGATTTAGAAGTAGCTAAAACACTGCCGAACGTTAACCGCTTGCTGCTATAGCTGTATTAAAGCACGGCGCTTCAGTGTTTGTAGCTTTAATTTTATCGTCAGTTTTAAGCCAAAATGCGTCCATAGGATAGGATTAACTTTTATTTATCCCACAATGAGGAATTTACGTTGTGGCAGTGCAGGTTTTTACATACAGTAACAGAAGTAAAGCTTAATGAAAAACAAAAATATTGTAATAAATACTACATATTGCTCACTAATATGTATAGATAGAGCGTGGGTCAGCAACCCGCGGCTCTTTAGTGTCGCCCCAGTGGCTCCTTGGAGCAATTTTTAAAAAGGATTGAAAGTGGAAAAAGATGGGGGTTAATACAAACAAACGCAACAGTTTGTTTACATGTAAAATCTTCCAGTCCTTCTTTGTCTCACTTTGTCCACCAAACGTTTTATACTGTGTGTGAATGCACAAAGGTGAGCTTTGTTGATGTTATTGACTTGTTGGAGTGCTAATCAGGCATTTTTGGTCAGAGCATGACTGCAAGCTAATCAATGCTAACATGCTATTTTGGCTAGCTGTATGTACATACTGCATCATTATGCCTCATGTGTAGGTATATTTGAGCTGATTTAATATCCTTTACTTTTATCCTCTTTGTACAAACCCCGTTTCCATATGAGTTGGGAAATTGTGTTAGATGTAAATATAAACGGAATACAATGATTTGCAAATCATTTTCAACCCATATTCAGTTGAATATGCTACAAAGACAACATACTTGATGCTCAAACTGATAAACATTTTTTTTTTGCAAGTAATCATTAACTTTAGAATTTGATGCCAGCAACACGTGACAAAGAAGTTGGGAAAGGTGGCAATAAATACTGATAAAGTTGAGGAATGCTCATCAAACACTTATTTGGAACATCCCACAGGTGAACAGGCAAATTGGGAACAGGTGGGTGCCATGATTGGGTATAAAAGTAGATTCCATGAAATGCTCAGTCATTCACAAACAAGGATGGAGCAAGGGTCACCACTTTGTCAACAAATGCATGAGCAAATTGTTGAACAGTTTAAGAAAAACCTTTCTCAACCAGCTATTGCAAGGAATTTAGGGATTTCACCATCTACGGTCCGTAATATCATCAAAGGGTTCAGAGAATCTGGAGAAATCATTGCACGTATGCAGCTAAGCCTGTGACCTTCGATCCCTCAGGCTGTACTGCATCAACAAGCGACATCAGTGTGTAAATGAATTCACCACATGGGCTCAGGAACACTTCAGAAACCCACTGTCAGTAACTACAGTTGGTCGCTACATCTGTAAGTGCAAGTTAAAACTCTCCTATGCAAGGCGAAAACCGTTTATCAACAACACCCAGAAACGCAGTTGGCTTCGCTGGGCCTGAGCTCATCTAAGATGGACTGATACAAAGTGGAAAAGCGTTCTGTGGTCTGACGAGTCCACATTTCAAATTGTTTTTGGAAACTGTAGACGTCGTGTCCTCCGGACCAAAGAGGAAAAGAAGCATCCGGATTGTTATAGGCGCAAAGTTGAAAAGCCAGTATCTGTGATGGTATGGGGGTGTATTAGTTCCCAAGACATGGGTAACTTACACATCTGTGAAGGCGCCATTAATAAACGTTTGGGAACTGAGGAGACACATTTTTTTAGCTTCTCAGGTGGAATTCTTTCCCATTCTTGCTTGATGTACAGCTTACGTTGTTCAACAGTCCGGGGGTCTCCGTTGTGGTATTTTAGGCTTCATAATGCGGCACACATTTTCAATGGGAGACAGGTCTGGACTACAGGCAGGCCAGTCTAGTATCCGCACTCTTTTACTATGAAGCCACGTTGATGTAACACGTGGCTTGGCATTGTCTTGCTGAAATAAGCAGGGGCGTCCATGGTAACGTTGCTTGGATGGCAACATATGTTGCTCCAAAACCTGTATGTACCTTTCAGCATTAATGGTGCCTTCACAGATGTGTAAGTTACCCGTGTCTTGGGTACTAATACACCCCCATACCATCACATATGCTGGCTTTTCAACTTTGCGCCCGTAACAATCCGGATAGTTATTTTCCTTTCTTTTCGAAGGTCATGGGCTTAGCTGCTTACGTGCAGTGATTTCTCCAGATCCTCTGAACCCTTTGATGATATTACAGACCGTAGATGGTGAAATCCCTAAATTCCTTGCAATAACTAGTTGAGAAAGGTTTTTCTTAAACTGTTCAACAATTTGCTCACGCATTTGTTGACAAAGTGGTGACCCTTGTCCCATCCTTGTTTGTGAATGACTGAGCATTTTTTGGGAAGCTGTTTTTATACCCAATCATGGCACCCACCTGTTCCCAATTAGCCTGCACACCTGTGGGATGTTCCAAATAAGTGTTTGATGAGCATTCCTCAACTTTATCAGTATTTATTGCCACCTTTCCCAAATTCTTTTTCACGTGTTGCTGGCATCAATTTCTAAAGTTAATGATTATTTGCAAACAAAAAAAAGTTTATCAGTTTGAACATCAAATATGTTGTCTTTGTAGCATATTCAACTGAATATGGGTTGAAAATGATTTGCAAATCATTGTATTCCGTTTATATTTACATCTAACACAAATTCCCAACTCATATGGAAACAGAGTTTGTAAAATGTTGTTGTTTTGTGTGGAAAAGCACCAATTAATTTGATTTCAATTAATTTCAATGAGATTAATTTATTTGAGACACTCGTGCTCCGTCAGAGAATCAATTAAGCTCGTAAATTGAGGTACTACTGCACCTGTAATCTATCAAATCAGATAATGCATCCAAATACCTTTAATTTGTTACTGAACTCTCTTCCCTTACTTTAGTATTAAGGAAGTAAACCTTCATGGTGAGTTATCACGGTGGTGCTCATTATTGTTTCACCAGTCTTATGTCGTGATCCTTCTGTTTGAACTGGTTGAATTTGAGCTTCACTTTTTTGACCACCCACCAATGTTATGATTAAATCTGCATATATATTTGATGTCAAATTGAAGGGGAAAGTTTAACACAGGGGTCCCCAAACTTTTTGACTCGGGTATAGCCGAGGTTTCTGTGGTTTATCCGTTATACAGTGCTCAATACCGGGGTAGAGCGGAATATACGTTAGGTCAGGAAAAAAAAGAGGCTATTTCATCCCTACAAGCCTGTTTGTCGAGCAGGGCAACCTGTGAAACAGGCTTGTAGGGATGAAATAACCTCTGTATGTATATATGTATATATTCCTCGCGCACTAATTGACTGAAAGAGCGCGCACTTTGCCGATGATGTCACAATATTGATGGGAAAATGCATTTTTAGACAATATGATTTGCCTGAGCAGCTAGGAGACACCGAGAGTAAAAAGCGGTAAAAAATGGGATTAGAAAGGACAGATTTGGGAAAAAAAAATATAAAAAAGAAATTACAAAAATATAAATATTTTTTTTTAAATCTTGGGACTTTCCGCGGGCAGTAGTTTGGGAGCCCCTGGTTTAACAAACTGGATAGACTAGCATTCAAAGTATAAAAATACATACAACCAGCGGTGAAGCCTCTATTTCAGTGGTTCTTAACCTTGTTGGAGGTACCGAACCCCACCAGTTTCATATGCGCATTCATCAAACCCGAACCGTAATCATAAAATGATGTTATTATATTAAAGAAATACTAATAAAGGTATATTTTACAAACAGAAAGTTACAGGAATGTACACATGATCCCATGTTTACATCTCATTGTGCCACATTTGAATGTTTTAGTGGGAACTAAATGCGATATCTGAAAGGGGTACACATTATTTCCAAAGTAGGACCCCCCACCCAGACATATAATACTAGTACACAGCTCATGAAAAACAATATGTTATAGTCATTGTAAGTGGGCCAAAACACTTATATTAGAAAATAATCTCATGGAAATGACTGCTGTCATTTGATTACAATAATAAAACATTTACCTTGTTATTTAGTCAGGTTTGGGACAGGTGTGCTGCAGGTCTGACGTCGCTCACATGTGCTCCACTGAATGCCCAAGGAGTTTTTGCGTTTGCTCACGCATATGTAAAATTAGAGGGAACATTGTTTGCGGGTATCCATAATACGCAGACAGGGATACGTTTTTATTTACACGATGAGTCGGGCGTGTCTTTACCTCCGCGGCGGAGGCTCTGCCGAATCCCTGAGGCCGACTCACCGAACCCATAGGGTTTGATCGAACCCAGGTTAAGAACCACTGCTCTATTTTCATGCTGTCACTTTGCTTCAGTCTGGCAGAAGCTAGCCATTTATCTAGTTAGCGTTATTCGCCTAGCATCTGGTCTGCGAACTCCAAGTGTGACTTTTTACCCCAGTGACATTTTGTTTGAAATAAAAAAGAAGCAATGGGGTTAGATCAAATGTGTTTTTGTAGCTACGCACTAGTAGCTATCGTATCGACAGAGTATGTGCTAATTTAGCATGCTAACTTAACTTTAGTAGCTTTTTTCCTCTCTTGTTGTTACTGTAATCTAAATAAATTAAGGCTTGAGTGCCATCTTAAATCGACAAATATCCAAGCTAATTTGATCCAACTGTGATCCAGACTGTGTATTTGTTAACAGCACATCAATTATGTCACATGTGTTCAGATGAAGTTGTAATAATCTGTACATACTGTATGAACGATCCCAACATGGTTGAAACAGTTTCGTCCAGCCAATTCTAGTAACGGCTGTGCATTAGTAATTACCGTATTTTTCAGAGTATAGGTCGCTCCGGAGTATAAGTCGCACCTGCCGAAAATGCATAATAAAGAAGGAAAAAAACATATATAAGTCGCACTGGAGTATAAGTCGCATTTTTTGGGGAAATTTATTTGATAAAACCCAACACCAAGAATAGACATTTGAAAGGCAATTTAAAATAAATAAAGAATAGTGAACAACAGGCTGAATAAGTGTACGTTATATGAGGTATAAATAACCAACTGAGAACGTGCCTGGTTTGTTAACGTAACATATTATGGTAAGAGTCATTCAAATAACTATAACATATAGAACATGCTATACGTTTACCAAACAATCTGTCACTCCTAATCGCTAAATCCCATGAAATCTTATACGTCTAGTCTCTTACGTGAATGAGCTAAATAATATTATTTGATATTTTCTGGTAATGTGTTAATAATTTCACACATAAGTCGCTCCTGAGTATAAGTCGCACCCCCGGCCAAACTATGAAAAAAACTGCGACTTATAGTCTGAAAAACACGGTATGTCTCGCTTTACTCAATATAGATGAATTGAGCACCTCCACGTACCTACTCTGAGAGTGGAGAGCAGAATTCAGAGCAGTTTGGCTGTGAAAAGAAAGAGAATAGGTCAATTTTGGCATGTAAAATATCAAGTAAACTTTGATGATGCGATATAATCCATGCATTTAACCTATGACTGTTAAACCCTCACACAAAAGACATGGTGATCTCTTTCAAGCTCACACAATCATTGTTGGCATGGTCGCAAGGCTAATTGGTTGCCATATATTACTGTTTTGAAGGATTTACACTATGCCAAACTATGGTAATTTTACAAAAACCAAGGCAAAATTTTGAAAGGTATTTGCGGTTTCAAAAAATACATTGATTGGAGTGATCAATGGTTTGTAGATGATACATACTTGCCGTGATTAAGGACAACGGAGCAGTTGGGCCAACAATCATGGTTGACCAGACATAGGTTAGGAAAAAGCCCCACACCAACATCTCGCAGCCCATTCTGGTCCCTTAGTGTGAATCCGTTACATTTTAACTACAAGAACACAAATAAGAACAGGACGTAAGTCGAGAAGACGGCGATGGTCAAAACAGCTTTCAGTGTTCATTCTTACAATGCCAAAGATGTGCAAGATGTAGTCAACTGAGTGTTGCTTCCTTCCATAAGACCAGTATTCCAGGAAGCTCTGGACATCGGTCCCTAGCTTTTTCAGGCTGTCCTCCGGCAGGTCAGACACGTGGTTCTCCAGCTGTTCCACGGAGATCATCTGATTGTCTGCCACGATGCCTGTGTCCTTGTGAAGGCGCCACAGCACACGTGCAGCCAGACTGCAGAGGGAAACAAGAACAGCAATGTGAAAAACACAAAAATGGTTGTTTGATCGCTGCCCTCGGTGCATTTCTGAGACCGTCAGAGGGCCGAAGAGACATTTTAAAAGGAAAACATTAACTCATGATCGACAAAAGCCATTATACTATATGAACAAACAATGAACAAACACTGTTATTTTAGTACAGGCATGAAAAAACTATTACTGATAAGTCTTTAGGGCAGCACGGTGAAACGGGGGTTAGTGCATGTGCCTCACAATACGAAGGTCCTGAGTAGTCCTGAGTTCAATCCCAGGCTCGGGATCTTTCTGTGTGGAGTTTGAATGTTCTCCTCGTAACTGCGTGGGTTCCCTCCGGCAGTGACGTACGATGAGGTTCATGGCTGGTGAGGCACTGACTTCATCACAGTCACATTTACAAACATATGAACCCTAAAGACTTTCTTATTCACCATTTGATTGGCAGCAGTTAACGGGTTATGTTTAAAAGCTCATACCAGCATTCTTCCCTGCTTGGCACTCAGCATCAAGGGTTGGAATTGGGGGTTAAATCACCAAAAATTATTCCCGGGCGTGGCGCCGCTGCTGCCCACTGCTCCCCTCACATCCCAGGGGGTGATCAAGGGATGGGTCAAATGCAGAGGACAAATTTCACCACACCTCGTGTGTGTGCCAATCATTGGTACTTTAACTTAACTTTAACTTTACACATACAAACTGTAGCACAGAAAAAAGCACATTTAATAAAAAAAACGTTATTATGGTCTTACCTTTATGTAATATATTGGGTTGGAGGCAATAACCAGGCGAGGTGATGAAGTACGTCTCTTTAATGTAGACTTCAGAACAGACTCAACACACTTGATGTCAGGTGCGCAACACCACGCAAATCGTTGGCCAACCAAAAAGTAACCCCAGTACGCTATAGCCAACATTAACCAGGAGATGGCAACAGACAAACATAGATCACTCTATTACATTCCTCCCCTTTTAGAAATGTAGAAGTTACTCAATAGAAATAAACAACCCAACCAAAAAATGCAACAGCTCAATAAGAAGCCAAAAAGTACAAAAACAATAATGTTCGTGTTGGAGGAGTTGTGAATGAATGAAATATGAAATCTGTGCTGCAGTCTGCAGGTGTACCTAACGTTGTGTTCCTGCAGTCATTCACAACTCCTCCAACACGAACATTATTGTTTTTGCACTTTTTGGCTTCTTATTAAATAACTTTTTTAAATAGATTCAATCTTGCACGTGGAAAGTTTAAGTGTGGGCTTTAGTTGATACAACACTCCCGTCAGGGGGTGCATTCTACGGCGGGAGTGCATTCTCTACCACCAGGAGGCGGGATTACTGCGAGCCTCACACAGTGCGTCTTCGCAGCGGTTTTATGATTGCTCAGCACAAGAAATACGTTACACACATACAGTTGTTGACAAAATACACTGTACATTATATACTTCCGCTAACTAAATTATGGAAATGTATAATATAGTTCATATAGCAATACGGTCTCACTGCACAGCAGGCCAGCAGTTAGCCGAGTACGCAATCCATGGTGAGGCACAACTGAGTGATGTGCCTCAACTGGCTGCTGATCACCGCACCGTCTCTTCTCAGTATTTGAACGGCAAATGTGAAAATCCAGCGATTTTGAATAAAAATAATCTAAAACTGGTGAAGTTAAATGGAAAATAACTTTATAGTATAATCACTGGATACATTTAACAATTTAATAATTTTTTTTTCTTTTTACATTTTTTTTCTTTCCATGATGGCAGGTGAGGCTCCGGGTACTCCGGCTTCCTCCCACCTCCAAAGACATGCACCTGGGGATAGGTTGATTGGCAACACTAAAATTGGCCCTAGTGTGTGAATGTGAGTGTGAATGTTGTCTGTCTATCTGTGTTGGCCCTGTGATAAAGTGGCGACTTGTCCAGGGTGTACCCCGCCTTCCGCCCGAATGCAGCTGAGATAGGCTCCAGCACCCCCCGCAACCCCAAAATGGACAAGCGGTAGGAAATGGATGGATGGATGGATATAAGTCTTTAGCCATTTGTCCAATCAAATAATTCCAACAGTTTCTGAAAAAATAAAGCCCGATGTACAAACGTACATGTCATTGGGGTAATTCAGGCCTTGAGAGTTAAACACCAGAGTTGTGTACTCAATTCTAGCGCAAACTCTTAGGGTGTCAGGGAGTGAGGTTTACCAACGTACACTCTCTGTAAGACATAGTTCAAACTCGATCCCAAATCGTTTACTTATGTACACTCTTGATGCCTTGTTCAGTTTAAATAGGTCAATTTCTATTCAGTTTTTTGAGTTTGTCTATTATAACATATTTATTTGTTCACGCAGACTTCAGGCTCCTCGATCAGACTTGCATTTTGGCCTGCAAGTCAAGAAGTTTGGCCACCCCACTTGTAGTCAGAGCAAATCAAAAACTCCATGAGATTTGGCCTCAGTCCATCGCTAAAGTAGGTACTTATTGTCAGTGATCTACAACCCATCTTATTAGGTCTTTCAGGGATTTTCATGCTATGTCCAGGGAAGCATCCTATTGAAACAATGAGTACGTTTCCATGCACTAACTTAGTCTGATTTCTCAAATAGTTTGTTTTTTTGTATTTTCCCACCTACATGTGAAGTCCCAGTGTCCATGCACACTCTCTAATGCAGACCTGTGAATAGATGTCCGTCTTTTGGATATTGTCCCCTGTCGCGGGAACTGGCTACTGCTTCACTGACTTCATGGTGAGTGTGTTCTGCTATTAAGATTGGAAATTTTGGGGCGGATCTTGCGAGGTTCGTTCTAGGGTCCGCGGGGGACACGCAACATACGTGTAAGTCAAATTATGCTCACGTCCTATAGCATAACAACAAGCCAAGAGACAGCCGAGAGGCAGTTTGTATCTCAAATTACTCGTAAATGGAGGTACTCCTGAGTTTAAGGTACCACTGTAATTAATTAAAGAATTGTTTACGATGCATCCTTTACTTTTGTATTACTACTTTTTGTGACGTGCTTCTGTCAACTTTATTGATCAATATATTTATTCTTTATTCTTTGAGTAAGCCTTAAAAAACTCTATTCAACCTACTCAAAGTGGAGCTCCACAAGAGAACCTCTGTGTCCTTTACCAGCACCGCCACCAAGCTATCATGGAGTTCAACCCATCTTTAGTTGTAAATGTCCTCATAGCCAACCCTGCACACAATGTTCCGACGTCAACCAAGACCTTCTGAAAATTGACCTATGACTGAAGGAGGCCACTGATTGCTGCCAACGCCATTCATACCAAAGATGTTTGGTAACCCTAGTGCGCTTCTCCCTACCTCTCTTTGGACAAGTTGACAAACAAGTTGCGAATATGTTTGAAATAAACCAATCCCATTACTGTTAGTGTACTATATGTACAGAAATCATTGTTATTTAAAAATGAACAGTTTGTGCATCGACAAAGTATGAAAAATAACAGTTTCCATTGTGTAAAAAATATTTACCGGTATGTTCATTATGTCAGACAATGTTAAGGTATTTATGTGTTGGGTTCCAGAAAGTAAACTAGGCTCCTATGCAAGTTGCTACCAGCTACTCAAAGATAATTTAAGGAAGCAAAAACAAAGCAGACATACTGTACTGATCATTGTTTGGAAAATTCTAAAGGACCCTTGAGAAAGCTAATGGTGATACAGACAACATGTCTCAAAGGGCAGTGCAGGCCTGAGAGGACATGTGACTGAATCTTGGGTGTACTCACACTAGGCTATTCATACTGTGCTAAACTTGGGTGTGATTCCTCCTCCCTTCCCTGGCCACGATTGGCCTGCAGTCACACTTAGAATTTGTGCTGTAACCCCATTGCCTGATCATTTGCCACTGCCAAAGGATGGGTTGGGTGGTACTTTGCTGCAGCAAGCACTGGGTTGATGTTGCACTCCCATCCTGGAGTTGACTTGCAATGGATTCCAGAGATAAACCCTCTCACATATTATTGTTATTATGATTACTGCAATTATTGTTTTTGTTATTATTGCCACTGTGCCCTCTTCTTTCCCTGGCCATCCCCAGGTTCTCTTGCACTCGATGTTCAGCCGGCTGAACCCCTATGCTAGTTGATGTTCTCAATATTTGCTGTCTCACTGTCCATCCGCAGGTTCTCAAACTGGATCCCAGCAGATGTTATCTTCTATCACCGTTTCCTCTTTTTCTTATTTGTCTGACCCATCCTAAATTCTGAATATTATAATGAATTTAGTTACAGTAGTCCAACTTTCGGCCTAAAGCGGCTCAAAGCAGCTGGACCTGATGGCGTTCTGGGCCGTGTGCTTAAGCACTGCGCGGACGAACTGACGGATGTATTTGTTTCCATTTTTAATCTGTCACTGTCTACATCCTGGGTCCCTGCCTGTTTTAAAACCGCTACAATAATTCTCATCCCCAAACACGCCATCATCTCATGCCTAAAGGACTATAGACCTGTAGCACTCACCTCCATACCTACCAAATGCATGGAGAGACTGATATTGAAACGGATTAAAAAATCCCTTGACCCATATCAGTTCGCGTACCGGGAGAACCGATTAACCGAAGACACCATCGCTATTGTAATCCATAGACTCTTGGAACATCTTGAGCTTAAGGACACTTATGCAAGACTGCTCTTTGTCGATTTCAGCTCAGCATTTAACACAATACGGCCAAACAGACTCAGATCTAAGCTTCACAACCTTGGTCTGAACACCTTCCTCTGCAACTGGATTTTGGACTTTTTAACGAATCGCACACAGTATGTGAAAATAGGCGAGCACATTTCCGCCACGCTCACCATCAACACCGGTGCCCCACAGGGTTGTGTGCTAAGCCCCGCGCTCTTCACCCTCTTTACACATGACTGCATAGCCTCTTCAATATCCAATTTCACTGTCAAATATGCCGACGACACCACGGTGCTTGGGCTCATCAGTAATAATGATGAGACAGCATACAATGTAGAGGTCCAACAGCTGGCTTCATGGTGTGCTAACAATAACTTGGTTCTTAACACTAACAAAACCAAATAACTAATTGTAGACTTCCACAGGAAAGGGCAGAACAAACACCCTCCACTTTTAATTAATAACAATCTCGTAGAAAGGGTCAAGCATTTAAAATTCTTAGGGGTGAACATAAAAGAAGATCTATGCTGGGACATTAACACTGCTTCTACAGTCGGAAAGGCCCAACAACGTCTTTTTTTTTGAGGAAACTAAAATGTGCAAACATTCTGCAGAAATCAATGGTCAACTTTTACAACTGTGCCATCAGCAGTGTCCTCACTTACGGATTTTTAGTGTGGTTTGCTAGCTGCACTAAAGCGAACTAACAGGCCCTCCAGCGAGTGGTTAAAGCGGCGGGGAAAATTACAAGGACGATACTCCCAGAGATGAGTGCCATGTACACAACTCGCTGCCTAAAGCGAGTACACAACATCCTGAAGGACAGATACCACCCAGCACATGGCCTCTTCAACCTGCTACCCTCTGGAAGGAAGTATAGATCGATTCGCGCCAGGACCACCAGAATGTCTCACAGTCTGTATCCCCAGGCTGTGAGACTGCTAAATGAACAGCCTGCCCCTTTGCTGCCCCGGACCATCTTATTACCTCACTCTTCACCACCTCAATAATTGTGCTCTGGACATTGCATTGCTGCAACATCAATGTAACACCCATCAGACATCTGACTGTTACCACCCCCACACCCCTCTTATCGCGATGATTCCTGACAATACTAAAATGCTAAAATGTAAACTATTGTCAACCTGCACGTCAATGCAGTTTCTATGCCGCTGGACAAAGCGCAAACAAAATCTCGTTGTTCATGTATGACTTAAGTGCAGTGACGTGCAGTCACTAGAGGCAGGTGAGGCCCCGCCTCACCTGCGATCATGGAAAGAAAAAAAATGTAAAAAGAAAAAAAAAAAAATTAAATTGTTAAATGTATCCAGTGATTATACTATAAAGTTATTTTCCATTTAACTTCACCAGTTTTAGATTATTTTTATACAAAAGCGCTGAATTTTCACATTTGCCGTTCAAATACTGAGAAGAGACGGTGCGGTAAACAGCAGCCAGTTGAGGCACGTCTCTCATTTGTGCCTCAACATGGATTGCGGACTCGGCTAACTGCTGGCCTGCTGTGCAGTGAGACCGTATTGCTATATGAATTATATTATACATTTCCATAGTTTAGTTAGCTGAGGTATATAATGTACAGTGTATTTTGTCAACAACTGTATGTGTGTAACGTATTTCTTGTGCTGAGCGATCATAAAACGGCTGCAAAAGACGCACTGGCTGAGGCTCGCAGTAATCCCGCCTCCTGCACCCCCGCCGTAGAATTTGCACCCCCTGACGGGAGTGTTATATCAACTAAAGCCCACACTTAAACTTTCCACGGGCAAGATTGAATCTATTTAAAAAAGTTATTTCATAAGAAGCCAAAAAGTGCAAAAACAATAATGTTCGTGTTGGAGTAGTTGTGAATGACTGCAGGGCCACAACATTAGGTACACCTGCAGACTGCAGGTGTACCTAATTCACAACTCCTCCAACACGAACATGATTGTTTTTGCACTTTTTGGTTTCTTATTAAATAACTTTTGTAACCTATTTTTATGGGCTTTCCTATTTGTGATGTTAAGTTCCTGTTATGCGCTGTTATACAGTATATGCCTTGAGCTCTTATTTTGAAGGCGCTTAGAGCGGAAGTGATGACACGTTGGAGTGGAGCGTAGGTTTTTGAAAGAATGTAAATAAAGTGGTCCTCGTGTAAACTGGAGCCTCCGTGTTTGTTATTTTGTAGTTTCATACAGTATAGGCGACATTTATAAACCCTCGGTTACACTTTTTTAAATAGATTCAATCTTGCACGTGGAAAGTTGAAGTGAGGGCTTTAGTTGATATAACACTCCCGTCAGGGGGTTCATTAATCCAGCACAACAGCGGCGCATGGACTTCATTTATAAGTAAAGGTAAGACCATAATAACGTTTTTTTATTAAATGTGCTTTTTTGTGTGCTACAGTTTGTATGTGTAAAGTTAAAGTTAAGTTAAAGTACCAATGATTGTCACACACACTAGGTGTGGTGAAATTTGTCCTCATTTGACCCATCCCCTTGTTCACCCCCTGGGAGGTGAGGGGAACAGTGGGCAGCAGCGGCGCCGCGCCCAGGAATCATTTTTGGTGATTTAACCCCCAATTCCAACCCTTGATGCTGAGTGCCAAGCAGGGAAGAATGCTGGTATGAGCTTTTAAACATAACCCGTTAACTGCTGCCAATCAAATGGTGAATAAGATACTGTTTAGGATTCATATGATTGTAAATCTGACTGTGATGAAGTCAGTGACTCACCAGCCAAGAACCTCACCGCACGTCACTGCTTAAGTGTAATTATGACAATGACAATAAAGGAATTGATTGATTGATTGATAAACATCTTTCTTACCGGACATTCTCATTCGGCGCCTTGCCGACCTTCTTAATGGCCGCACACTCCTTCTTGTGTTCATCCCAGCATGCGGTCTGGCAGGTGCGGTTGCAGTAAAAGGCAAACTGGCACTGGGCACAGCGATGTAACTTGGCCTGCTGGCGGAAGCAGCTGTGGCACACCTGCATGAACAAGCTGACAGAAAGCAGAGACTTTTGGTATGTTCATAACTTCACACAGACTTGATTCCTTTTAAAAAACCATTAAATTCACTGTATGGATTCATCTGATATGGTACACCACTATCACTGCTCATTCATGCAATCAATAATTGTAAAAATAGTAATGTAATGTAGAAAAAGAAAACCATTTTTTATTGGACATTTATGGGCTGCTTGTGGGGCAATCGCATGCCTCTAATGCTACAAAGCTGCAATAATTGCATAACAATGCAGGCCATTTTTATCAAATCTCATATTATTTTTTATACATCGTTATTTCTATTCTTTACAATTCTGCCATTTTCAACAAAAGTTGTTTCACAAAGGCGCCTAATGTGTTATTTACATTTTATCAAACATGGTGACATAATTTCCAAAAAAGAGAAAGACGTGACCATTTGATTAGGTGTCCACAAAATAAATGGGGAATGTCCTATACAAAAGAAGTGTCCAATGTGGCATGGCAATCTGAGGCTTGCTGCTTGAGCTTTGTTGACTCCTAGCATATTATCTGTCACTTGTGGGGGGGTCACATCTTTCTGCAGGGTTCGTTCTCCCGGGATGCAGACGAACTCTGGACAAGGCGTGCAGGTAAGAACATGATTTAATCTTCGAAAATCAAACACGTACCAAAAACAGAAAACAAGCAGAAGTAAACATGCCGATCGCACGGGAAGCTAAGGTTACCTCTTAGCACAGGATGCATAAACTCGGAGACAAGAAATACTAACGTAACTGTTGTATTCAGCAAACAATGAAGCCAGACTGAGCGTGGCGAGAAAGGTGAATAAATAGCTCTTAGATTAGTGGTCGACAGCAGGTGAGCGTGCCGACCACTAACCAGAGGCAGATGAACCCAATTAAACCCCATGGAAACTAAAACAAACCCAGAGGTGCACAAAACAGGAACTAAGGGAGTCCAAAACTAACGGAACATAACCAAACAAAAAATGAGCCGGCCACGGATCATGACATTATCAAACAAAAAAAAACTGTTAAAAAAGCAGGAAAATGTAAAATGAATGACAAAATGCTGAAATATTTATACTAATAACTAGGGATGGTTACAAATTTGATGCATTTATAGGTACCGACAAAGTCCATCGGTAGCGGACTCATCCGGACTGCCTCCAAGTAATGTTACAATCATCCATGCCAACAAAGCAGTGTTAATTTTGACAGCAGTTTTTAATGTAGTTTTAGTTATAGTCTTTGAACAAAATGTATTTCAGTTTTAGTTATATTTTAGTCATTGAAGTGAATTAAATAACTCATATTAAGTTCTACATATGGTGAATGTTTATATTCAACTTGGAGAAAGTGAACCACCTTATGATTGAGCCCATAATAAATTAAGGAGCCTTAGTTGGACATTTGCATGTGGACTGGAATTAGCTCTCTCACGAGATGAAGAAATAAAACCAGCCTTTGGAATGCAAAAGTTATAGCTGGAGGAGAGATTCCATGCTTATCTTAAGGTCAACCTGCAAGTTATGGTATACATCTGTTGTCTTTCCAGACAAACACGAAAATCCCCTTTTATGGTCAGGATGTGCTCTCCTGACTTAGCACACACACACACACACACAGAGACAGGAAAGAGGAATATAAAACTGATGGTTTGGTTTCTCCAAGTTAGGAGTCCTTCATTTTTTACTTAAGCCCCTCCAGGTACTGCAGACCTGTATAATAACACTCGCTTGTAATAAAGCAACTTTTTGTTCAGCAAAGCGTCTCCGACGTCTCTTTTGATCCAGCCGCACTGCCGTGTTGCCCTTCTGCCCGGGAGGGGGTGACAAGATCAGAAATACACATCATCTAAATTAATTTGGTTTTATTCGACTAAATTCCTCAACATTATAAGCAACTAAAATTGCAGTCAATTTTGTCGACTAGAAAATTAAGTGTGATGTTATTTGCATAGTTTTATACTTAAACTATCGGCAATTTGGAGTGCATAACTTAGAAAAATCATATTTTCTCTAAGTTAAAATGTAACGTGTACATTTTATCATGTAAGTCTACTATTTATCTAGCCAATTAGGACTAAACAAAAATGTTACTGATCTAAAGGAGTTTGTTAAAAAAAAAAAAATAAATAAATACCCTCGGCAGCACGGTGGAACAGGGGTTAGTGCGTCTGCCTCACAATACGAAGGTCCTGAGTAGTCGTGAGTTCAATCCCGGTCTCGGGCTCTTTCTGTGTGGAGTTTGCATGTGCTCCCCGTGACTGCGTGGGTTCCCTCCGGGTACTCCGGCTTCCTCCCACCTCCAAAAACATGCACCTGGGGATAGGTTGATTGGCAACACTAAATTGGCCCTAGTGTGTGAATGTGAGTGTGAATGTTGTCTGTCTATCTGTGTTGGCCCTGCGATGAGGTGGCGACTTGTCCAGGGTGTACCCCGCCTTCCGCCCGATTGTAGCTGAGATAGGCTCCAGCACCCCCCGCGACCCCGAAGGGAATAAGCGGTAGAAAATGGATGGATGGATGGAAAAAATACCCTCAACGTCAGTGTAAAGTGCATGAATAGATGCGTGCATGTATTATGGACATATGAAAAAAAACAAGCCAAAGACCATCGCATTCCACAGAGCTGGAGAGAAGCCCAATACCACCACGGGCAAAGTCTGGCCTCCTCACCTCTGCCAATGACTGGCAACTGGAAGTGGACCTGGGCAGGCAACTGAAGTTCCCTTCTAGGACTACATCAACCAGGCTCCGCCCAGACATTGTACATTGTGTATATAACCTTTCTTTCTTTGAGTATTACCCTGAAAAATTACAATTGCTTAATGTGGGCAGTGTCGCCCATAGACTACAAAATAGTGGTAAAGTAAGCGGTTTTGTTTCTGCTCTACCGTCTTGGTAACCGTCTAAGTAACTTTAATTCAGTACAGTGTGCAGACTTCCATCGAATCAGGTTCTTAGTCCAGGCTGTGTATGATGTCCTCCCAAGCCCAGCAAACCTCCCTGTCTGGGGTAAAATGAAGACACCATCCTGCCCCCGCTGCTCAGGACGGGGCTCCCTGGAACACGCACTCAGCAGCTGCCCAAAAGCTCTTGAAGACGGGCGCTATCGCTGGCGTCACAACCAGGTGCTTAGGGCAGTCGCTGACAGCATCGCCACCGCCATCAACACCAGCAAAGGCCGCCACAAGCCAAAGACCATCGCATTCCACAGAGCTGGAGAGAAGCCCAATACCACCACGGGCAAAGTCTGGCCTCCTCACCTCTGCCAATGACTGGCAACTGGAAGTGGACCTGGGCAGGCAACTGAAGTTCCCTTCTAGGACTACATCAACCAGGCTCCGCCCAGACATGGTCATTGTCTCAGATTCTACCAAGCAGCTGATTATTCTGGAGCTAACTGTGCCATGGGAAGAACGCATTGGACAAGACCAATGACAGGAAGCGTGCCAAGTACCAGGAGCTGGAGGAAGAGCGTAGGAGGCAAGGCTGGAAAACAATATGTGAGCCTCTGGAGGTGGGCTGTCTGGGATTCGCAGGGCGGTCACTCTGCAGAGTGCTCACCTGGCTAAGACTTGTCGGGGAGGAAAAACAGAAGGCTATCAGATCCGCAACTAAAGTCGCAGTGAAATCCACAAGATGGCTTTGGATTAAGAGGTCAGAACCGTGGGCAAACGCTGCTGGGACAGAGGCTAGGGATTGATTGCCTGGGCTGGGGGGGTCTGATGTTGAACGACCCGAAACCCCCGATGATCCCAGGAAACAACATCACTGATGATGTGTCCCAGCGCATCCGCAAGATGTATCTTTCACCACGAGTAATTTCAAAATATTAGTTTTGGCCTTCATACTCTAGCATAGGTGTCCGAACAATTCGCCTGTAGATGGCGCGTCAAGTTAGTTGTGTTTTTTACAGGAGAAAATTGAGCCGCAGGGTCTTGTTGTCTACTGCGGCAAAGGTGAAGTGCGTCCATGTGTCTTCTCACTCACAAAGACAGTAGTTCCGATTGGATCCCTTCGTGATTTACCCACTGCCTCTCTCCCACATGCAACTGTGATTGGATATGTTCCCAACTTGTCCCACCCGCCTTAAGACGAAATTAGATATGATTGGATTTCGTCTCTTGTCAAAATGTTTGCCTGTTTTTTATTGACCAAATTGTCAATTAATTTTGTCATTTTTTTTTAGTCAAAGTGCATTTGTTTTGATTAGTTATCGTTCTATTTTAGGAAAGGGAAAATAGGTTGTTGACGATAACTAAGACAAACATTTTTCATCAACAAAATAACACTGCAACAAAGCTAGAAGAAGACGCTCAAAAGTACTTTTCAAAAAGCGCTATCTGAATTTACATTGGATTTGCCAGACATTTCTACCAATTAAGGATGTAAATCTCTTTGTGGTGGACGATTTCATTCGCATCTCGATACATGGGTACGATGTGAGTCAAAATCGATTAATTTATAAAACATAATGATGCGATGCGATTTAATTTAGTGTATAAACAATTTGATACGATTCGATTTAATGTGTCAGAATAATTGTGTCTAAGTTATCACAAAACTTTGTGTTTCAATGAGTTCCCGGCAAGCAGACAAAAGCTGTCTTAGATCTTACCAAGCAAAAGGCTTGTAAAACTCCACGGTGTAGGATGGGAAGCGACCTGAAGGTGTCGGTTTCTTTGATGTATTGTAATCCACAGGAAGATTTTGTCTTAAACCGAGATCTACAAAGCGGAGAGGAGGCAAGACCTGACTGTCCTCCAGGCACCTTTTCTTTGAACTGTTTTGTAACCAAAGGCGATGGCTGTTTACGACCACAGACCCTTTAGAAACAGCTGTTGCCATGTAATCAGGGAAAGTCCAAATAAAAGAGTAGGCGTACAATCTTTCGTCAGAGCATGGGACGACACTTTACAAGGGTACAGTGTCTACGTGTTTCTCCTCAATTGAGCTAAATTGAATTCTGTCTTCTGTTTAATCCCTTGCTTCTTGTCCTGTTTAATAGATGTCATCAGTGTTTGAACCTGACATAATGTATGAACGATTCAATAAACAATTTGATTGCATGGTTAACATTTGTTGATGGACACATTCTTTTTTACACCTGGCACAAAATAACATAAGCATTCCTTCCTGTGCATATGCTCCTCCTCATGTTAGACGATAAATACTTAGGACCTTGGCACCAAGCGCTCAGACCGATCACTTTCTTCCTCTCTCTCAACCTTACCCCTCTGCAAGTTCAGCTTTTTTTTCCTACACACGCTCAGATTTCTGCTGTGCGCTTGCGCAAGTTTTGACATATCGTTATATTTGTGTCTAAAAGGCAACCACTCAGAGAACTGGACAAATGTAAGCTCTGATTGGCTGCTTGCTCTCCAATGAGATCGCTCTGAAATACTATTTTCAACATGGCGGCGCTATACGGAACGGAAATAGCGACTTTGATGTGGGTATAACTTTATTTATTCATTTAAAACATCTAAAAGTAGACATGTACAGCTAGGGTGACAGTAGTGATATAAATTTGTGTTAAAATACGAGACCTCGACTATCGTAATGTCGAGTGACCTCCGTGCTCTTCGCTCCTCTATAAAGTTAAAGTTAAAGTTAAAGTACCAATGATTGTCACACACACACTAGGTGTGGCGAGATTATTCTCTGCAACCAGTGTTTTTCAACCTTTTTTGAGCCAAGGCACATTTTTTGCGTTGAAAAAATGCGGAGGCACACCACCAACAGAAATCGTTAAAAAACAAAACTCAGTTGACAGCAAAAAGTTGTTGTCGCAATTGTTGGATATGAATTTAAAGCATAAGCAAGCGTGCATCAATATAGCTCTTGTCTCAAAGTAGGTGTACTGTCACCACCTGTCATATCACACTATGACTTATTTTGAGTTTATTGCTGTTATCTTGTGTGTAGTGTTTTAGTTATTGTCTTGCGCTCCTATTTTGGTGTCTTTTTCTCTCTTTTTTTTTGGTATTTTCCTGTAGCAGTTTCATGTCTTCCTTTGAGCGATATTTCCCGCATCTACTTTGTTTTAGCAATTAAGAATATTTCAGTTGTTTTTATCCTTCTTTGTGGGGACATTGTTGATTGTCATGTCATGTTCGGATGTACTTTGTCTTTGCTCCACAGTAAGTCTTTGCTGTCGTCCAGCATTCTGTTTTTGTTTACTTTGTAAGCCAGTTCAGTTTTAGTTTTGTTCTGCAAAGCCTTCCCTAAGCTTCAATGGCTTTTCTTAGGGGCACTCACCTTTTGTTTATTTTTGGTTTAAGCATTAGACACCTTTTTACCTACACGTTGCCTCCCGCTGTTTCCGACATCTACAAAGCAATTAGCTACCGGCTGCCACCTACTGATATGGAAGAGTATAACGTGGTAAGTCTGCCGATCTCCAGACAGTACAGAAACTCAACAACAACACATCATTTGCAGACTATAATTACTGGTTTGCAAAAAATATTTCTAACCCAAATACCGTATTTTCCGCACTATAAAACGCACCGGATTATAAGGCGCACCTTCAATGAATGGCCTATTTTAAAACTTTGTTCATATATAAGGCGCACCGCATTATAAGGCACACCGCATTATAAGGCGCATAGAATAGACGCTACAGTAGAGGCTGGGGTTGCAAGACCTGTTGTGGCTCAATATTGGTCCATATATAAGGCGCACCGGATTATAAGGCACACGGTCAGCTTTTGAGAAAATTTGAGGTTTTTAGGTGCGCCTTATAGTGCGGAAAATACGGTAGGTGAAACTAGATAATCTCCCACGGCCCACCAGACTGTATCTCACAGCACACTAGTGTGCCGCGGCACAGTGGTTGAAAAACACTGCTCTATACGAGAGAGACCCTCATATTCGGCCATTGCAGACAGCTTCGTGCAGTGAGCTTTTTTTAACGTTTAGAAATAAAAACCTTACATCTTTAAATTTGTATACCTAAGTAGCTTGACTCTTGTCTTACTAACGTGTGACTCTAATAGTTGATCTTTTTTAACTATTTGTACATTTTTTAAAATCATGTTAGTTTGTAGGCGCTATGTGCATTTTTATTTCACTGGAAAATGTTCACATTTATATGTTTATAAATCACTGTTAATGTGATCTTGTGTTTACGTTTACTCTGCTGTTCTGTTTAAGACTCGGATCATCAACCTGTGGCTCTTGAGCCACAGTGGCTCTTTAGTGCTGCCCTATTGGCCCCCTGGAGCTTTTTCCCAAATTTATGAAAATGTAAAAAGATGAGGACATTTAAAAAAAAAATTTTTTTAATATGGTTTCCGTAGGAGGACAAACATGACTTAAACATGCTTCACTGCTGGGAGTATTTGGCGAGCGCCGTTTTGTCTTACTAATTTGCCGGTCTTTCAACTCACCGTACTTTGTTTGCATGTACAACTTTCTTCGACGCTGCCACAGAAAGATGTGTTTTATGCCACTCCTTCCTTGTCTCATTTTGTCCACCAAACATTTTATACTTTGCGTGAATGCACAAAGGTGAGCTTTGTTGATGTTATTAACTTGTGTGGAGTGCTACATCCATTAGAGGAGGACAGCCTGCAGTTTCCTTTAACTTGGACACACATACATCTATACTTTTTGGCCATTCTAAGTCAGTAATTTCCAGGAGTTATCTCACCCTCTGAGAAGCCTCCGTTTTACACATTTTTTCCAATGTTGTAAAAATGTGTAGAATAATTACATTCCAACAATTCTGTCAACGAAGATTTGCGTCAGCCTGCAACACATAGTCATTTTGATAGTAGGCTAATATAGGTAATATAGACACTTACATCATGTGTTGCCTTCATTATAACACTTATATACGGCTTTAATTTTTTTGCGGCTTCAGACAGATTTTTATTTTTGTATTTTTGGTCCAATATGGCTCTTTCAAGATTTTGGACACATTTTGGACCCTGGTTTAGGACAATCAAGGAGAAAATGGACTCTCAAGACAATTTAAAGGACACCAGAGCAAAAAGAAATAGATAACATGGCTGATCATTTGAAACCTTTTTTTTTTTACCTGTAAAAAAATAATAAAGTGCTGAAACTGCTGCTGTTGTGATTCATTTTTTTGCCGAAATTACAACTATTCCAAAATAGGGAAATATATTTTTAGTAATTACAAATTACATTTCACTTAATATTTACAAATACAGTTGAAAGTACACACATTTAGTGAAGTGTGAAGTGAATTATATTTATATAGCGCTTTTCTCTAGTGACTCAAAGCGCTTTACATAGTGAAACCCAGTGACGTGCAGTCACTGGAGGCAGGTGAGGCGGGGCCTCATGTGCCATCATGGAAAGAAAAAAAATGTAAAAAGAAAAAAAATGTATTAAATTGTTATATGTATCCAGTGATTATACTATAAAGTTATTTTCCATTTAACTTCACCAGTTTTAGATTATTTTTATTCAAAATCGCTGAATTTTCACATTTGCCGTTCAAATACTGAGAAGAGACGGTGCGGTGAACAGCAGCCAGTTGAGGCACGTCACTCATTTGTGCCTCACCATGGATTGCGGACTCGGCTAACTGCTGCCCTGCTGTGCAGTGAGACCGTATTGCTATATGAATTATATTATACATTTCCATAGTTTAGTTAGCTGAGGTATATAATGTACAGTGTATTTTGTCAACAACTGTATTTGTGTAACGTATTTCTTGTGCTAAGCGATCATAAAACGGCTGCAAAAGACGCACTGGCTGAGGCTCGCAGTAATCCCGCCTCCTGCACCCCCGCCGTAGAATGCAACCCCTGACGGGAGTGTTGTATCAACTAAAGTCCACACTTAAACTTTCCACGTGCAAGATTGAATCTATTTAAAAAAGTTATTTCATTAGAAGCCAAAAAGTGCAAAAACAATAATGTTCGTGTTGGAGGAGTTGTGAATGACTGCAGGGCCACAACATTAGGTACACCTGCAGACTGCAGGTGTACCTAATTCACAACTCCTCCAACATGAACATTATTGTTTTTGCCTTTTTTGGCTTCTTATTAAATAACTTGTGTAACCTATTTTTATGGGCTTTCCTCTTTGTGATGTTAAGTTCCTGTTATGCGCTGTTATACAGTATATGCCTTGAGCTCTTATTTTGAAGGCGCTAAGAGCGGAAGTGATGACACGTTGGAGTGGAGCGGAGGTTTTTGAAAGAAGGTAAATAAAGCGGCCCTCGTGTAAACTGGAGCCTCCGTGTTTGTTATTTTGTAGTTTCATACAGTATAGGCGACATTTATAAACCCTCGGTTACACTTTTTTAAATAGATTCAATCTTGCACTTGGAAAGTTTAAGTGAGGGCTTTAGTTGATATAACACTCCCATCAGGGGGTGCATTAATCCAGCACAACAGTGGAGCATGGACTTCATTTATAAGTAAAGGTAAGACCATAATAACGTTTTTTTTATTAAATGTGCTTTTTTGTGTGCTACAGTTTGTATGTGTAAAGTTAAAGTTAAGTTAAAGTACCAATGATTGTCACACACACTAGGTGTAATGAAATTTGTCCTCTGCATTTGACCCATCCCCTTGTTCATCCCCTGGGAGGTGAGGTGAGCAGTGGGCAGTGATTTAACCCCCAATTCCAACCCTTGATGCTGAGTGCCAAGCAGGGAAGAATGCTGGTATGAGCTTTTAAACATAACCCGTTAACTGCTGCCAATCAAATGGTGAATAAGATACTCTTTAGGGTTCATATGTTTGTAAATCTGACTGTGATGAAGTCAGTGCCTCACCAGCCATGAACCTCACCGCACGTCACTGGTGAAACCCAATATCTAAGTTACATTTAAACCAGTGTGGGTGGCACTGGGAGCAAGTGGGTAAAGTGTTTTGCTCAAGGACACAACGGCAGTAACTAGGATGGCGGAAGCGGGGATCAAACCTGGAACCCTCAAGTTGCTGGTACGGCCGCTCTACCAACCCAGCTATACCGCCCATTTACAACAGGATTCATTTAAAAAACATCAATTGCTATATTGTAGAGCCAAAGGGTTATTTAGAATTATTTAAAGAGAATAGGCTGGGCTTTTACAGAAGACATGTATATTCCCTATTACTTTAAAACATGTTTTAAATAATATCTGAGTATTACTGTGTGATGTTACCGTATGGATTCCAAAAAGAAAGGCCATGAAGACTTCTCTTTTTGGAACATTATCTGGATTGTCTCTAGTATGTTTCTGAGGGTATACATAATGTATGTCCAACTACCTCATCAAGTGAGTTTGCAAAGCGAACTGTTGTATTACATATTACATTTGATCTAAAAACTAACTAATAAAGCAATCATCTTATAATAATTGTCCATAAACAACTTAATAACTATTAAATACAATGACTTTAAAATGATTTTCCTTGCTTATAAAGAGAATCACAGAACCTTGATTCAGTCAAAAAAATTAATAATACACACAAAATGTATTGTGCACAAAATATATTTCTATTCGCTCAAACATTATTTTTCGCTTGAGTTTTATTTTCAAAAAATGTCTGTGCTTGCAAAACGTATTTTTCTTTCCTGGGTCTACTGAAAATGTGACCAAATCCGCTGGGTCAAAAGTATACATACAGCAATGTTAATATTTGGTTACATGTCCCTTGGCAAGTTTCACTGCAATAAGGCGCTTTTGGTAGCCATCCACAAGCTTCT
Source organism: Nerophis lumbriciformis (assembly GCF_033978685.3). Classification (NCBI taxonomy): domain Eukaryota; kingdom Metazoa; phylum Chordata; class Actinopteri; order Syngnathiformes; family Syngnathidae; genus Nerophis; species Nerophis lumbriciformis. Next base: position 24,470,371 of record NC_084567.2, on the reverse strand, counting down.
GGTTTAATTTTTGACACTCCTCTTCACACAATTGGTGCAGTTCAGCTAAATGTGATGGTTTTCTGACATGGACTTGTTTCTTCAGCATTGTCCAGCATGTAATAGTGGTTCTTTGGTCAAAATGTTGCATGGATTACGTTTGACAGACCATCTTCAAGCTGCTTTCTGACAGTCGCTTCTGGATGCGCCGTTTTGTGGGTGGACTACAAAGGCGGACGCGCTCAATTTTTTAGGATTTATGCAAATTCCGAATACAGATCAGCAGGTACCACAAGGTAAGAAAAGTTGCATTTGCATAATATTGCAAAACAAAATGCCAGATAATATGTCTTACCTTATAAACCAGGGGTAGGGAACCTATGGCTCTAGAGCCAGATGTGGCTCTTTTGATGACTGCATCTGGCTCTCAGATCAATCCTAGCTGACATTGCTTAACATGATAAGTAATGAATAATTCCACTGGTAATCACAGTGTTAAAAATAACATTCAAAATATAAAACATTCTCATGCATTTTAATCCATTCATCCGTTTTCTACCGCACCTGTTCAAGAAGTCGCATTAATGGTAAGAAGTATTTTATTTATCATTGGTTAGCTTCAGAATAACAATGTTTTTAAAAACAATGACAGACTTATCATACTCTAAAAATGTTGGTCTTACCTAAAAATGCATGCATTTAGTTGTATACAGTGTTAAAAAATATTATATGGCTCTCTCAGCCAAAAAGGTTCCCGACCACTGTTATAAGCACACCATAATAATACTCTACTATGTTTAATGCGCCAACAATCCATCAAGCAGTGCGGCTTCATAGCTTGCCAAAGTCGTACTAAAACATTTTCATAGATTTTTGAGCGCCGTGTGTAATGTTCTATATTTTCAATGGAACATATAAAATGTCGGTGTAGTTTACTTGAGTCATATTGCAGTCTACACGTATCTCTTATGTTTGACTGGCATCTGCTGCTCACACTTATCATTGCACATGTACCAAATAAAATGGCTTCGAGGTCGGTAAGCAAAACCAGAATTATTCCGTATATTAGGGGCACCCGGTTATAAGGCGCACTGTCAAGTTTTAAGGGGAAAAAAAACATTTTAAGTGCGCCTTATAGTCCGGAAAATACGGTACAAAAACAGTCCAAGAGAAACGACCATCAATTTGCAGTCATGTTGTTGTTATGATTTCAATGACAGCTAACGCTAATTGTCCAAATTGCTATTATTAGCTAACAACACCTAAAGCTAATGCATGTGTTAACAGTGTTGGGACTAACGCGTTACTGTAACGCGTTACTGTAACGCCGTTACTTTAGGCGCTAAATAGTATTCTAACGCATTATTTTTTATATTCAGTAACTCAGTTACCGGTACTACATGATGCGTTACTGCGTTATTTTACATTATTTTTTATGTAGTATCGGCTAGAAACTGAGAAGATCTGAGCGTGTTTTATTGAAGCGCTGCAGAAGAGGCGACAAGGAAGAGGCGTGCCGCGCGCTGTGTGTGTGTGTGTGTGTGTGTGTGTGTGTGTGTGTGTGTGTGTGTGGGAGGGGGCGTGTCTGTGTTTACTAACAAGACATGGCGAAGCCCGAAGCCGAGTGTCTTAACATGGAGATATTCTCACTACTTTTATTTTGTCGACCACAAAGAAAATAACATTTTAGTTAAATGTAAGTTGTCTTGGATCAAAGATCCTATCCTAGCAAATTCAAATCTGCTGAAACAGCTACAAAAGCAACATGCTTCGATGAAGCTAGTAAAGAGAGACACACTTCACCTCCTAAGCAACAGCGGCTGGATTTTAACGAGGCACTGCGCACTGAAGGTACACACACTCTGTCAATTCTCTTATATACTGTTGCTCTTTCATTCTAGACTTCTAGAGTGTTTGATTATCACGTCACTCTAAATGTATAGACTATAAAGTTCACAAACATAAAGAGGGCCAGGCCAATCTTTCCTTATCTCTAAACTAAAACTGGGGAAATGTGTAGAGTGTTCTGGGCTTCAGACATTATTTTATTTCAGAATTCCTTGAGAGAAAAAAACGCCTGGTTAGGCTTTGTGTATGTAGTGTGTGCTTTCCTTGGTTTACAGCAGTGGTTCTTAACCTTGTTGGAGGTACCAAACCCCACCAGTTTCATATGCGCATTCACCGAACCCTTCTTTAGTAAAAAATAAAATGTTAATTTTTTTTCAAATTCAAGAAAAAGTCATATGTTTTTTTTACTGGTGCACAAAATGAACCGTGCATGAACATCACCTTGTTCAAAGAACAAAACCAACACAGCGCATGAACTCCACAACAAATTACACACCTTACACACATTACCATGAATTGAATAACGTGGACCCCGACTTAAACAAGTTGAAAAACGTATTCGGGTGTTAACATTTAGTGGTCAATTGTACGGAATATGTACTGTATACTGTGTAAACTGTACTGTTTCATATAATGTATTCTTTTCCTTAGCAATTTGCTAGTAAAAGTTTAAATTGGTCAATCAAACAACCTGCAAATCAGATGGAAAATTAGGGGGAACATTGTTGGGTCCATAATACGCTGATAGGGAGAAGTTTTTATTTACACGATAAGTCGGATGTATCTTTACTTCCGTGGCGGAGGCTGCGCCGAACCCCTAGGGTTCGATCGAACCCAGGTTAAGAACCACTGGTTTACAGCTATGTTGTTATTATGCTGTTTGTTACTTATGTATGTTATGTTGCAGCTATTTAAAATAGTTTTGTCGATTTGTTCTGGCCTGAAACAAATTGGCCCTTTGAAACATATCTTTGTCTTTGTGTGTGGTATGTAGACCACAAGTTTAGCAGAGTTCAGTGATGCAAATGCATGTCAAGTTGATCA
>NC_084567.2:24402500-24462500 GCF_033978685.3 Nerophis lumbriciformis | reverse complement strand
GATGATATTACGGACCGTAGATGGTGAAATCCCTAAATTTCTTTGCAATAGCTGGTTAAGAAAGGTTTTTCTTAAACTGTTCAACAATTTGCTCAGGCATTTGTTGACAAAGTGGTGACCCTCGCCCCATCCTTTTTTGTGAATGACTGAGCATTTCATGGAATCTACTTTTATACCCAATCATGGCACCCACCTGTTCCCAATTTGCCTGTTCACCTGTGGGATGTTCCAAATAAGTGTTTGATGAGCATTCCTCAACTTTATCAGTATTTATTGCCACCTTTCCCAACTTCTTTGTGACGTGTTGCTGGCATCAAATTCTAAAGTTAATGATTATTTGCAAAAAAAAAAAAAGTTTATCAGTTTGAATATCAAATATGTTGTCTTTGTAGCATATTCAACTGAATATGGGTTGAAAATGATTTGCAAATCATTGTATTCCGTTTATATTTACATCTAACACAATTTCCCAACTCATATGGAAACAGGGTTTGTAGAATAAACTCTTAGAAGCTCTGAGGCGAGAAATCAACTCACCAGCCAATGATATCAACATAGGCACACAAGCTCGCGATCATGGCACTGCTATAAATAATTTGTCTGCGTTTGTGCTTATGTTAACAATATTACCAATAATTGGTTAATATTCAAGTCACAAAATGTAAATGGAGTATTGTTGGCACTTTTTGGATGGCTACTTAGAGGGCTTTTTTATGGGCAAAGTAGAGGACCTCCCATTGGCTCCTTTGTAAGCAGACTTTTATTTACGAGTTAGAATGCATTAAAAAATACATCCGTTGTCTTGTCTCTAATAATGATTGTGAACGATGGGTAAAATAAAAAAAGTGAAGTTCCCCTTTAACAGATTGTATAGACAATAATTACAACAAACATTTAACATCACTTTTACCTTTATTGAACAATTGTTGATCAAGACAGCAAAGAACGTAAAGGGAGGAAGAGCGAGCCATGCGGACATCACCTTTGTACTTTACTAAAAGTTATTTCTGGAATTCAATAGTGTTTCTCACCTTATTTATCAAAGTGCTGGCTGTCACTTGCAACTTTCTTTGGTCCCATGGTGGATTAGTCAATAAAAAAAGCACAGAGACTGAGTCACAGACATGTGGGATTTTTGTTTGGGCACTCAATTCCATGGCACGAGTGAGAACTACCAAATGCAAAATGGGACTAGTTTGTTACACAAAGTTTGGTCTTACAATAACAAACAGTACACAAAACAGAGGCAACATTTTTGGCGAAAACCAAAATCATACGAAAAGAGAGACAACCAAAAACTGAGGCACCACTGAACTCCTGAAACCTAACAAACTTGGACCAATTGACAGTATTTTGCAGACGATAGAGCGCACACTAAATTTTAAAAGAAAAAATATTTTTCAATATATTAGCCGCACCGGGCTATAAGCCACAGACATATATGTTGTGAAATGAATTATTTACACAGAAATATTTTGTAAATGTTTGTTTACATACTTAATTGCTTCCAAACGCAAACAGTCGTCATAAACCCACTAGCTGCGGAAGCTAGCTCTCCAATCAGCTAAACAGACTCAATAAGTCCACTGTGGCGTTTTGGTGAATTTACCAAACTGAAACAGTACAAAAAAATGCAATTGTAAGTAAATAATACTAACAGGAACACTCTTAAACGTGCTAGCATATTAGCTATGCTAACGGCGCTGGCTTCATTACATTACAATGGCACGTACAAATATGCATGAAAAAACTCTGTGGGGGGAGGTGTGGCCAGCGCGCCTTTTGGAGCAAAGGTCACCGCCTCTGTCTATGGTGCTGAGGACGAGCACCATCGGATGGGAGCGGGGCACGTGCTGACGGCGAGACACAGCTGACAGGTGATTAGATTTCACAGGTGGTACGCATCAATCTAATCATCTGTTGTCTTTAACAGTAAGCGGCCAAGAGCAGGGGAGGAGAGAAGGACTGGGAGAGACTGAAAAGTCACGGACTTCTAAAATACATTTTGATACATTGTTGCGATTTAAAACTTTGTTAAAAACTGCTCGCCTGGCTTTGGTGACGTGTGTACAGTGGAACTGCTCTGAAGCAACTTCTACAAACTCCTACGGACATTACATTTGGGATGGTTTGGTAAGTAAGAATTGTTTTAGTTATACTGTAAAACGTACAAACGTTGCTAGTGACAGACGATTCCAAACGAGTGGAACCGCTATGCACCGCTAATACGGTACGGCACTTCTACTTCCGATTGAAAGCACTAAACGAAAGGACACTGCAGCACCTGCAATGAGGAAACTCGTCCAAAAGATGGCGTCATAGCACAAACAATAACACACCCATTTAGTGTGTTTGTTTAGTTTTTTTTAAACTATTTGCACTATGGCCTTCAGCGAAGAAAAATCCATAAATCAGCCGCACCGTTTTATGAACCTTAGGATTTAAAGCGTAGAAAAAAAGGAGCAGTTCATAAACCTGAATTTACGGTACCCAATGTTTGACAGCGTAGGAAAAAAGAAGCGGTTTTTAATCCCGAATTTACGGTACTCAAAGTTTGATATATTGCATTAATATCACTAATAATTAATAACTGGATGTAAGATACATTTGGTCCTACTGTATTTGGAAACAGCTTCAACAATCACTACAAGGACACTTACTGCACATGTAGTTGGGTGTCAACTCAGTGCCATATTAATTATACTTCCAGCACCTAGACGTCATAGACATCAATATGGTCGCCTGATTTGTATTTGTCTTCCTGTAGCAGCTTGATGAGCTTAGCGCAGGAGGCCTCACACGTGAGCAGCTGGCCCTGAGCACTCATGTCTGCAAACGTCTGCCTGATCGTGACTTCTGCCGTTTGGGTCCTGATCACCAACTGCATGTCTGTGTCCAAAGGACCTGTTTGAATGCAGACAGAAAATGGTTTGCTAGTTTGTTAATTAAGAGTACAGTACACGGAGTATAGGAAGTGCAAGCTTTAAAGGCCTACTGAAACCCACTACTACAGACCACGCAGTCTGATAGTGTATATATCAATGATGAAATCTTAACATTGCAACACATGCCAATACGGCCAAGTTAGCTTACCAAAGTGCAATTTTAAATTTCGCGCAAAATATCCTGCTGAAAATGTCTCGGTATGATGACGCCTGCGCGTGATGTCACGGATTGCAGAGGACATTTTGGGACAGAATGGTGGCCAGCTATTAAGTTGTCTGTTTTCATCGCAAAATTCCACAGTATTCTGCATTTTCGGCCGGTGCGACTTACACTCCGGAGCGACTTATACTCCGAAAAATACGGTATGTTTAAAACTGAAAATCATGGTTGCACGTTAACGGTTAGCAACAAATAGTGCATTTTGCTTGCTTGGATGCTAACTTTTTGAGGTAGTTTTCCAATCGTTTACCCCATTTTCATATAACTTGATGTGTGACACTTGTTAACTGTTAGCATGCTAAAAAGCTAACATTAACATACCAACTTTTTCAGCTAAATTTACACTTTTTTTCTCTAATTCCCCAGCCATTCACCTTAGAGTCATATAACTGGGTAGGTGACACATGCTAAATGATAGTATGCTAACTTTTTAAATTAGTTTTGAAACCGTTTACCACAGAGTTATATAACTTGGTATGTGACACTTATTAACTGATTGTATGCTTACGTTAGCATGCTAGCAAGCTAACATTTAGCACACATGCTAAGTGTTAGCATTTTAATCTTAGCATGCTAACATTTTAGGCTAGCTATTTAACTAGCCTAAAACATCAAATTTACAGATTCGGACACTCGGCACCATTTTAAAAGTACGCCGGCTACCACCGAACCCCGGCCAGAGATCCAAGGCACAGATAACAGGCCCATTTGTGTTCTTGTCTCTCATAAGGATTGTGAACAATCGGCAACATTTAAAAAATGTGCACTTCCCCTTTAGTGGAAATTAATCTATTTTCTTCCAATGTAAAAAATATCCCACCTGGAGCATAGTTTAGCACACGCAGGTCTGGGTTTTCTTCTGCCAGAACCTTGAACATCATGTCTCGGGCTGCCTTGCCGGTACAGTACAGCACCCAGGATGGGAATGGCTTCAGAGCACATAGTGAGGAGATGTTCACCACGCAGCGTCGCAGACCTGGTTGCTTTGGAAAAGCCTGCAGCACGTTGGCAGTGAGGCACAGGGCAGAGCTCACGTTGAAAGACAAGTATGCGTTCACCTCAGCCATGCTGGTGAAGCTCGAGGAATAACGTGACACATCACCCAGACAACCTTGAAGGAGATAGAGAAGTACAATTTGGCACAGTGAATGTTTTACAAAGCAATGAGATAAATATACAATATCAATACTTGAGCTGCAGCGATCGATTATTTTTGTGGCAGGATTATCTATCGGTTAATTTGTTCAATTAATTGAGTATATATATATATATATATGACTGCGTGGGTTCCCTCCGGGTACTCCGGCTTCCTCCCACCTCCAAAGACATGCACCTGGGGATAGGTTGATTGGCAACACTAAATTGGCCCTAAAGTGTGAATGTGAGTGTGAATGTTGTCTGTCTGTCGATGTTGGCCCTGCGATGAGGTGGCGACTTGTCCAGGGTGTACCCCGCCTACCGCCTGAATGCAGCTGAGATAGGCTCCAGCACCCCCCGCGGCCCCGAAAGGGACAAGCGGTAGAAAATGGATGGATGTATATATATATATATATGTATTCAATCAATTAAATTTATTGTCATGTCACAAAGAACAATGAAAAGAGCATCAACACTGCATCATTCGATGTAAAGTTACACATGTTCCTAAATCCCAAAAATCCCCCTGAATAACAGTGTAAATATTTAACAGATTAACAATTAACATTTTTTGACACCCTTGCAACATTGTAACAGATACATGGAGATGGTGCCAAAAGTGCAGCAATGCAAAGTCCAATTCAGTGATATTGTTGGTGGATGTGGTTATTGTCCCAAATTCACCATCAGAGGTCTGGAAACGTAGGTTCCTCAGCTTCCTCAGGTAGTAGAGGCGTTGTTGGGCCTTCCCTGCTGCGGAGAATATGTGAGTTCCCCAGGACAGGTCCTCCACCACAGTCACCCCCAGGAATTTAAAACTGATGACCTTCTCCACTACCTCCGAGCCTATGGAGAGAGGTATGTGTCTCTTGAGTCTCTTCCTGTGAAAATCCACAATAATTTCATTGGTCATTTTGGTGTTTAAGACCAGGTTATTATTGTCACACCATGATCCATCCATCCATCCATCCATCTTCTTCCGCTTATCCGAGGACGGGTCGCGGGGGCAGCAGCCTAAGCAGGGAAGCCCAGAATTCCCTCTCTCCACCCACTTCGTCCAGCTTCTACCGGGGGATCCAGAGGCGTTCCCAGGCCAGCCGGGAGAGATAGTCTTCCCAACGTGTCCTGGGTCTTCCCCGTGGCCTCCTACCGGTCGGACGTGCCCGAAACACTTCCCTTGGGAGGTGTTTGGGCGGCATCCTGACCAGATGCCCGAACCACCTCATCTGGCTCCACTCCATGTGGAGGAGCAGCGGCTTTACTTTGAGCTCCCTCCGGATGACAGAGCTTCTCACCCTATCTCTAAAGGGAAAGCCCCGCCACCCGGTGGAGGAAGTTCATTTCGACCACTTGTACCCGTGATCTTGTCCTTTCGGTCATAACCCAAAGCTCATGGCCATAGGTGAGGATGGGAACGTAGATCGACCGGTAAATTGAGAGCTTTGCCTTCCGGCTCAGCTCCTTCTTCACCACAACGGATTGATACAGCGTCCGCATTACTGAAGACGCTGCACCGATCCGCCTGTCGATCTCAAGATCCATTCTTCCTTCACTTGTGAACAAGACTTCGAGGTACTTGAACTCCTCCACAACCCGGAGATGACACTCCACCCTTTTCAGGGCGTGAACCATGGGCTCGGACTTGGAGGTGCTGATTCCCATCCCAGTCGCTTCACACTCGGCTGCGAACCGATCCAGTGAGAGCTGAAGATCTTGGCCAGATGAAGCCATCAGGACCACATCATCTGCAAAAAGCAGAGACCTAATCCTGCAGCCACCAAACCAGATACCCTCAACGCCCTGGTCACACCATGATGTTGCACCTAATTCCTGTAATTCATCTCAATGTCATTGGTGATGAGTCTGAGGATGTTGTCCGCAAACTTCACAATGAGGTTGGAGGAGGAAGAGGCAGAGCAGTCATGGGGAATCAGCACACACCCTTTAGGCGCCCCTGTGTTGATGACAAGGGTGAAGGAAGTGTTATTGTCCACTCTAACACTCTGTGTGCAATTTGTTAAAAAGATGCACAGGGTGGTGTTAAGTCCCAGTTGCTGGAGTTTGGGGTCTGTATGGCCAAATGGTAGTCCACAAAGAAGAGCCATGCATACGTGTTTTTATGCTCCAGATGTTCCAGTAGCGTGTGGAGATCGATGGTGATAGCATCCCATTGACCGGTTTTCCCTGTAAGCAAACTGATATGGAATGTGTGATAGGGGTATGGCAGTGTTAATGTGTTTGATAACCAGTTCCTCCAGGCATTTGGCAGGGATTGAGTTGAGTACCACAGGCCTATGATCATTGTGACATTTGACTGTTTTGGAAGGGGGACTATTGTAGCGGCTTTGAAGCAGGCCGGAACCCATGATGTGGACAGTGAGGTGTTGTAGATGAAGGTGAAGACGTCCGCCAGCTCCGCAGCACAGTCTTTGAGCACCCGTCCAGGCACCCCATCTAGTCCAGGTGCCTTCCAGGGTCTGTAGAAGGGATGAGGGGCAGGACAGTGTCAATGTTTTCCCTGTCAAAATGGGCATACAAAAGGTTTAGGTGCTCCGCTAAGGTGGGACTGTCAGCAGAGAAAGATTGTGGCTTTCTCTAATAGTGTGTGATGGCCTTGATGCCCTCCCATACCAGCCTGGGATTAGTGGTGTTATAAAACCTGGCTTTAATACGCCTATTGTTCTGTTGCCTGGCAGTATGAATGCCTGTTCTCAGAGCCGCCCTGGCATTGCTGTACACCTCCCAGTCTCCAGACTTAAAAGCACTATTCCTAGCCCAGATCAACTGCCGTACTTCATGTGTCATCCAAGGTAGTGTTAGGAAACACACAGAATTGTCTCCATGATGTGACATTGTCCACACAGAAGCAGATGTAATATAAAACGGTGGATGTGTAATTATCCAAAGTGTCACAAGTATATTTGTCCTGTTCTCTAAATACATCCCAGTCTGTGTAATGAAAACAGTCCTGAAGCATAAGAATATCATCGTCCGGCCATAATCTCACGGTTCTGACAGTGGAACCAGCGCTCCTGATTTTGGGTGTATACCATGAATGCAGCAGGAGTTAGAGGTGGTCCGACAAGCCCAGGTGGAGGTAGGCCAGTGCCCTGCACCGTAAACTCTCTCGGGAGATAAAATGGACGGCACCTCAGCAGCAAAAGTTCCGCCTCTGGACTACACAGATTATGCTTTACCGTGATGTTAGTGCACCACGAGTTGTGCACCGCTAGTCCTCTTACCAGAGTCCGCGGTCCTGTCGGCTCAGTAGGCGGAACGTCCCGCTAGCTCAATAGCAGCATCCGGAATGGAGGTGTCTAGCCAGGTGTCCAGGGCCCTCTCTGTGGAAATTTGTGGTCGAATCTAGTCCATCTTTTTCCGGATTGACCGAGAATTGGAGAGAAATATAGTAGGAAGCCGTGGTCAGAACTGGCTAGCCTTAAACCTTGCCGAGACATCCCCTCGCTTCCCTCTCTTTTGCTTCCGCTCACAGCGCCTTCTGCTCCGGTCTGCTGCTGCGGGTATGCCCAGGGGTGGTCTGGTGATCTCCAGCGGTAAAAAGTATTTGATTGACCAGTTATGTATTCTGTTGTTAAGTTATAAAAGTTCAGTCCAACTATATTGCAGTGCAAATGTGCCAAAACAATGTGAAATTATAAACAAAACCACCAGAAAAACTACAGCAGTAGTATAAGCTCTGGGCCGCCATCTTTCATATACTGTACATACACACACACATATATACTGTACATATACACATACATATATACAAACCCCAAAACCAGTGAAGTTGGCACCTTGAGTAAATCGTAAATAAGAACGAAATACAATGATTTGCTAATCCTTTTCAACCTATGTTCAATTGAATAGACTGCAAAGACAAGATACATAACTTAACGTTCGAACTGGAAAACTTTAATATTTTTTGCAAATATTAGCTCATTTGGAATTTGATACCTGCAACATGTTTCAAAAAAGCTGGCACAAGTGGCAAAAAAGACTGAGAAAATTGAGGAATGCTCATAAAACACATATTTGACACAGGTAAACAGGCTAATTGGGAACAGGTGGGTGCCGTGATTGGGTATAAGAGCAGCTTCTATGAAATGCTCAGTCATTCACAAACAAGGATGGGGTGCGGTTCACCACTTTGTGAACAAATGCGTGAGCAAATTGTCGAACAGTTTAAGAACAACATTTCTCAATGAGCTATTGCAAGCAATTTAGGGATTTCACCATCTACGGTCCGTAATATCATCAAAAAGTTCAGAAAATCTGGGGAAATCACTGCACTTAAGCAGCATGCCTGTGACCTTCGATCCCTCAGGCGGTACTGCATCAAAAAGCGACATCAGTGTGTAAAGGATATCACCACATGGGCTCAGGAACACTTAAAAAAACCACTGTCAGTAACTACAGTTTGTCGCTACATTTGTAAGTGCAAGAGAAAACTCTACTCTGCAAAGCGAAAGCCATTTATCAACAACACCCAGAAACGCTGCCGCCTTCGCTGGGCCCGAACTCATCTAAGACGGACTGATGCAAAGAGGAAAAGTGTTCTGTGGTCTGACGAGTCCACATCCAAATTGTTTTTGGAAACTGTGGACGTCGTGACCAAAGAGGAAAAGAACCATCCGAATGTGTATAGGCGTTAAGTTCAAATGCCAACATCTTTGATGGTATGGGGGTGTATTAGTGCCCAGGGCATGGGTAACTTACACATCTATGAAGGCATCAACAGGGGCGGCATGACATAGTGGGTAGAGCGGCCGTGACAGAAAACCTGAGGGTTGCAGGTTCACTCCCCGCCTCTTACCATCCAAATTGCCGTTGTGTCCTTGGGCAGGACACTTCACCCTTGCCCCCAGTGCTGCTCACACTGGTGCATGAATGATGAATGATGAATGATGAATGATAGGTGGTGGTTGGAGGGGCCGTAGGCGCAAACTGGCAGCCACGCTTCCATCAGTCTACCCCAGGGCAGCTGTGGTTACGAAAGTAGCTTACCACCAGGTGTGAATGAATGATGGGTTCTCACTTCTCTGTGAAGCGCTTTGAGTGTCTAGAAAAGCGCTATATACAATCTAATCCATTATTATCATTATTATTAATGCTGAAAGGTACACACAGGTCTGCTCAAAAATGTTCATTAAGTCTTCTTATTCATATACTCTTTCAAATGTTCTTGTAATCAGACAATATTTTCGGTATATTAGATGCATTCTTTACCTGACATGCTTCGACTGTCATCTGCAGTCTTCTCCATAAGGGTCACCTGACCACTGTGACGTGTTGCCTATCAGCTGTTCTTATAGGCGTGACCAACCAGGCAGACCTGTCAAGTCTCCCTGGTTGTCTTTGCAGTCTATTCAATTGAATATAAGTTGAAAAGGATTTGCAAATCATTGTATTCTGTTTTTATTTACGTATTACACAATGTGCCGACTTCACTGGTTTTGTATATATATATATATATATATATATATATATATATATATATATATATATATATATATATATATATATATATATATACATACACACATATATTATATTATATATATACATATATGATAAAATATATATATACCACGAAAGGGACAAGCGGTAGAAAATGGATGGATGGATGGATACTTATATGATATCATATGATATAATATGTATACATATATATCCATCCATCAATTTTCTACCGCTTGTCCCTTTCGGGGTCGTACATATATGATATATGTATACATATATGATATATTAATAATATATATACACACACAGTGTTTCTCCCAGAAAATTGAGGGAAGGGGAAGTGGGTGGATGGGTGTAACTCGGCCTGTCGCCATCACGTCTCTACCTCATCGTTGCCACCACAGCCTGGGGGGCGCAATAGACTACAGACTCTGATAACATTGAATTTCAAAATAACATCCATTTGCTGAATGGCGATATACGATATATATCTCTATATTTTTTCCGTAAAGTAATAACAAAACACAAAACAGTCCTAGTTACCTGAGATACTAAGTATGTCATTATTATGACTTAGTAAGTCAATATTCTGACTTAGTAATTTACTAAGTCAAAATAATAACTTACTAAGTCAAATTAATGACTTACAGTAAGTAAGCGTTTGCAATAAGTGTTTGAAAAAAAGAGTTAAAAGTGGGGCCACATGCTGACATATGCTCAACTCATCATGCTTAATTTATTACAAAATTTGGGAAGCCTGTAGCTGATTTTTATTATGTAAATGGTATATTTTTATCAACATGTGATATAAGGGACCCTGCCATTCAAAACTAGGCTGCTACATTACTAATGATTAATGTAACTATAGCTGAAAAAAATAGTACAATAGCAATAGGAGAGATTATTCATCCCTGAACACCATGGAGTTCATGTAGGCTTTATGATGCAGTTACATTATTATAAAAACTGATCAGACAGCTTCAGGAAACTCTTCAATTAACATAATATCGTTTTTTGCTGCTTCAACACAGCTCAATCAACACAGAAAAAGGTCAAGTGAAATAACTTTACAGCAGCACAGCAGAGAGACGTACTGACAGGGGAGCTTGTTAAGACGTTAGTTTAGGCGGTGGCTCTCTGTTGTCTAGGCGGCCGCCTTAACAACAAAGCGCTGCGGGAAACCCTGGTTACACATATTAAATATATACACATTTGATCAAATGTATACATACATACATATATATATACACATACATACATACATACATATATATATATTACTGTACATATATAATATATACACACGTATACATAATTATATATAATATACACACACAAACACACAATTTATATACTCTATATATTTATACAGTTCTGAAGTACATGTATTTATATAGAAATTAAATATATGTGTGATGTAAGTAAATACGCATCAAAATAAATTTGATATCAAAATCACTATACTAACTAGGGGTGTGGGAAAAAAATCAATTCGAATTGCGATTCTCACGTAGTGCGATTCAGAATCGATTCTCATTTTAAAAAAATCTATTTTTTATTATTTTTTATTATTATTTAAAAAAAAATTTTTTTTGTAATTAATCAATCCAACAAAACAATACACAGCAATACCATAGCAATGCAATCCAATTCCAATTCCAAAACCAAACCCGACCCAGCAACACTCAGAACTGCAATAACAGAGCAATTGAGAGGCGACACAAACACGACACAGAACAAACCAAAAGTAGTGAAACAAAAATGAATATAATCAACAACTGTATCAATACTAGTTACAATTTCAACATAGCAGTGATTAAAAATCCCTCATTGACATTATCATTAGACATTTATAAAAATAAAAAAAAGAACAATAGTGTCACAGTGGCTTACCCTTGCATCGCATCTCATAAGCTTGACAACACACTGTGTCCAATATTTTCACAAAGATAAAATAAGTCATATTTTTGGTTCATTTAATAGTTAAAACAAATTTACATTATTGCAGTCAGTTGATAAAACATTGTCCTTTACAATTATAAAAGCTTTTTACAAAAATTACTCTGCTTGCATGTCAGCAGACTGGGGTAGATCCTGCTGAAATCCTATGTATTGAATGAATAGAGAATCGTTTTGAATCGGGAAAATATAGTTTTTGAATCGAGAATCGCGTTGAATCGAAAAAAAATCGATTTTGAATCGAATCGTGACCCCAAGAATCGATATTGAATCGAATGGTGGGACACCCAAAGATTCGCAGCCCTAATACAAACTTCAGTTGTTTTTCTTATTATTATTATTTATTACAATTGTGTGCTGTCTTAGAGTGATGTGATTAAGTTTACACAGCTGTTTTCACACTTAATCTGCGGTCACAATGCTTATGGTCTGCATTTTAACTTCTTACCAAATCTAAGCGGGAAGTTTGCCAAACATGTAAAAATACTGTACAAACTGCGGTTAAACCATATTTTCTAGGGAAATTGCAAATATGCTGTTATATGGATACGCGTGCATGCGCACACACAAACACACACACACATACCCATACACAAAAGCTTTTTTGACACGGGGGCCGCATTGGGTTAAAAAATTTGGCCAGGGGCGATCAAAAGTTTCCATACGCTTGTAAAGAACATAATGTCATGGCTGTCTTGAGTTTCCAATACTTTCTACAACTCTTATTTTTTTGTGATAGAGTGATTGGAGCACATACTTGTTGGTCACAAAAAACATTCATGAAGTTTGATTCTTTTATGAATTTATTATGGGTCTACTGAAAATGTGAGCAAATCTGCTGGGTCAAAAGTATACATACAACAATGTTAATATTAGGTTACATGTCCCTTGGCAAGTTTCACTGCAATAAGGCGCTTTTGTTAGCCATCCACAATCTTCTGGCAAGCTTCTGGTTGCATTTTTGACCACTCCTCTTGACAAAATTGGTGCAGTTCAGCTAAATTTGTTGGTTTACTGACATGGACTTGTTTCTTCAGCATTGTCCACACGTTTAAGTCAGGACTTTGGGAAGGCCATTCTAAAACCTTAATTCTAGCCTGATTTAGCCATTCCTTTACCACTTTTGACGTGTGTTTGGGGTCATTGTCCTGTTGGAACACCCAACTGCGCCCACGACCCAACCTCTGGGCTGATGATTTTAGGTTGTCCTGAAGAATTTGGAGGTAATCCTCCTTTTTCATTGTCCCATTTAAAGCACCAGTTCCATTGTCAGAAAAACAGACCCAGAGCATAATACTACCACTACCATGCTTGGTAGTTCCTGGGATTAAAGGCCTCACCTTTTCTCCTCCAAACATATTGCTGGGTATTGTGGCCAAACAGCTAAATTTCTGTTTCATCTGACATCACATGGACAAAGATAAGACCTTCTGGAGGAAAGTTCTGTGGTCAGGGCTGGATGCACTAGTGACATGCAAAATCGAGTTTCAAATAATAATAATAATAATAATAATAATAATTAAAAAATATCAACGGCATATCAAATACAATTTAAATACAAATTGAATGCCTCCTTTCTATTTGCAGCCTTCTGAGGTAATTATCAACATTAACTTTTTCCACAGGCTAATAAATTTGAAAATAAAATAACAATGAATAAACCAGCCATTCAGGACTTAAACTGCTCAGTTTGCAACACACTGATCTAATCTGATGTGCCCAAGCCAGATACCTGCCATCTTTTCTTGAACACACACACACACACACACACCCACACACCTTGTAGCGTCCCGGAAGAGTTAGTGCTGCAAATGATTCTGGGTATTTCTTCTGTTGTGTTTATGTTGTGTTACGGTGCGGATGTTCTCCCGAAATGTGTTTGTCATTCTTGTTTGGTGTGGGTTCACAGTGTGGCGTATATTTCTAACTGTGTTCCATCCATCCATCCATTTTCTACCGCTTATTCCCTTCGGGGTCGCGGGGGGCGCTGGAGCCTATCTCAGCAACAATCGGGCGGAAGGCGGGGTACACCCTGGACAAGTCGCCACCTCATCACAGATGAGGTGGCGACTTGTCTTTAACAGTGTTAAAGTTGTTTATACGGCCACCCTCAGTGTAGAGGGTGGCAGTATCACTCCACTTCAAACAGTGAGGGGACTAACTTTAGGCAAAATCATGTTGTGGGTGTTGGCCAATTTTCTTGTAAAACTTGTGATGTCTCGCGGACCGCACTAAAGACTCCGAGAGCCCGCACTTGACCCGCGGGCCGTAGTTTGGACAACCCTGGTTTACAGCATATAAAACTAAAATATTTTGCAATAAAAAATGTTTTGTTTTTGGATTTGCGTTATATTTAAGGAAAAAATGCTTTGGCAGTTTTTGTTTGACCTTTTGGAAAGGTTTATGGGGAAACAATAAGGGGTTTTAATTTTAAGCTCAGATCCCTGTTAAAGCGGTTAGCGTCATAACGACTATTATCCACTCTGAAAGGGAAATGGATGTGCAGGCAAATGCTTTAACAACAGTTTCACTGTTCTACAAATGAGATAAGCTCGCTATATTAGTTTAATTTCAAATCGTAAGAGATGAGAGAAAAGTAAGTCTGAAGTGAAGCTGACAGTCTGGTGAGATATATTATAACAGGGGTCACCAACCGTTTTGAAACCAAGAGCTACTTCTTGGGTACTGATTAATGCGAAGGGCTACCAGTTTGATACACACTTAAATAAATTGCCAGAAATAGCCAATTTGCTCAATTTACCTTTAACTCTATGTTATTATTAATAATTAATGATATTTATCTTTGTGGAAACACTGATCATCTTAATGATTTCTCACAATAAATATATATAGAAACAGATAAATATCAATATGCAAAACTTTATTTTTATATTTTCTCTAAATGCACATTTTTCAAATTGAACATTTTGAAATGATCACTTCTAAGACAGTCTTGTGAAATCACAATATCCCATTTTAACTAGCTAGCCACTAACATTTTTTAACAAATCATGAATTACTTTGCACCATGTTTGTACAAATAATAACTCATGTAAAATACAAAAGTAAACTCTCAAATTTTTAAATAAATCATGTCACACTTTGAACTGGACACCAAATCTGTTATCTGTTTCTTTGTCAGTTAGTGAAGACCAAGTCTTTAAAATATTTTCTTGGATTTTCAAATTCTATTTGAGTTTTGTCTCTCTTAGAATTAAAAATGTCGAGCAAAGCGAGACCAGCTTGCTAGTAAATAAATACAATTTAAAAAATAGAGGCAGCTCACTGGTAAGTGCTGCTATTTGAGCTATTTTTAGAACAGGCCAGCGGGCTACTCATCTGGTCCTTACGGGCTACCTGGTGCCCGCAGGCACCGCGTTGGTGACCCCTGTATTATAGTATATCACTAGTCTGACGCTGCTTATGCTGTCAGAAAGCAGTAAAAAAGAAAATGTCTTTAATTTAATTTAAGTTTGTATTTGTTACTATATCAGCTGAAAATATTCTGCAGGGATTTCATCATAATAATGTTATGAATAAGTGTGCGATGGATGGGCCTGTTTCTGACTTGACCCACAAAATGTCTGTAAAAAGTACAATTTTCGTACATGACTTCAGAAAAAAAACACTTCTGACTATGAAACAATAACCTTACCAGCGTTATTAAATAGAATAACATGTTGGATGTCCTCTTGAAAAGCTTCCTTCGCGGTCCGGGTGACATTCTCTACTGCTTCCATAGACGACAGGTCTGCCACCACAACCCGAACTACCAGGTCGGATTCAGCCATTTCTTTCTGTAGAGCCCGCAGGTCGTCACCGGACCGAGCCACCAGGACAAACACCGACCCGGGCTTCACCACCCGGGACACTTCCTTCGCTATTGTCCGGCCAAAGCCTCTGGAGGCCCCGGTGATGATGCACAGAGCTCGGCCAAGTTCCTCCATTTTCTCTCGCCGGACTTTACGTTGGTGAAGTGATTGAACTAAACCACTTGTGGACCCTGAGTCGGTGCTTCTTCTTCATGGGTTTAATAAGCGTGACCCAACGTTTTTGTCGCCATCTCTCGGTCTTCCTCTCCTCCTTCACACTTGCAGCGGGCGATACTGTAACGATGGTATCAGTCCAATACCAAGTAAAGACGATATAGGGCTTGACACTGCCAATACTGATACTTTTTACTTGAAAATGTTTAAATTTAAGAATATATTTCGTGATTATGTCCTTAATTAGATGATCATGAATATAATCAACACTGGACAAATATTTTAATTTGGGGAAAATTTAGATTTTCAGCACAATCCCATTCAAGAGCAGACAAACATTACAGGGAGACAGAACAGGATCGCTGGGGGGTCTGCCAACTTTCGGCGCCCCTTACAAAAAAGGTGAGAAAAGGTAAACACTATATAATACATATTCCAATTGTTTTGTTTTGTTTTTTTACTTTTTCCTTAGACTGATATATGTATTGTTGTTGATCTTTCTAAATCAAACAAAGATGTCCAGCAACTGTATGCATTTTAACGCTAAGAAAAGATCTAAGATCCAAATCTTGTCCAAGTGAAATATGAAAAGGGGGTTTCGGGTCAATTGACATTTAAAAACATGGTAAACATATTGTTTTCTTTGGCTGCAATGAAGTGGTGACCTGTCCAGTGTGTACCCCGCCTTTCGCCCGAATGCAGCTGGGATAGGCCCCCAAGCGGTAGAAAATGGATAGATGGATGGATGTTTTCATTGGTCATTTATTTCATTAGTTTTATTATAATCATCCATCCACCCAATGACAAACATTTACCACTTCTAATATTGTATAAAATATTGATGAATAAAATTAATACAACAATGAACATTCAATGTTTCAATGAACAACCAATCTTTCAACCTTTTGTACAGTATTTATTTGTCTCACCCGAAAAGGAACTGCATTGATTAAAAATGTTAATAGCCACACATTTTTTTCAAGCTAGCTATGTATGAAATAATAGTATTATAAAATAGTAATGTTGTATACAGCCTGCCAAAGAGTTACACACAACCACACCTTAGGAAAACATCATTGCATCTATATAAATATATTTACATTTAATTAATTTCATCCATCCATTTTCTTCCACTTATCCAGTTCTGGATCTCAGGTTTGGCAGTCTTAGCCGGGAAACCCAGACTTAACGGTCTCCAGAGACCTCCTTCAGTCATCCATGGTGTGTCTGTGGATTGCTGCAGTTGTCATAGCCTAGTCAGGGAGGTGACTAAGAGCCTGATTGTCCATCAGTCAGAGCTGCAGCATTCCTATGTGGAGAAAGAACCTTCCAGAAGAACAACCATCTCTGCACCAATCCAACAATCAGACCTGTACGGTATAGTGGCCAGAAGGAAGCCAATTCTTGGTCAAAAGTTTGCCAAAATGCCCTGAAAAAATCTAAGACCATGAGAAACAAAATGCTCTGGTCTGATAAGACAAAGCTTGAACTCTTTGGCGTGAATGCCAGGCATCATATTTGGAGGAAACCAGGCACCGCTAATCAACAGGCCACGACAGTGAAGCATGGTGGTGACAGTATCATGCTGTGGGGATGTTTTCTAGCAGAAACTGAGAGACTAGCCAGGATAGAGGGAAATATGAATGCAGCAATGTACAGAGACATTCTGGATGGAAACCATTGCTTCTCATTTAACCCGATGGAGCTTGAGAGGTGCTGCAGAGAGGAATGTGCAAAGAGGAATGGGCAAAACTGCCCAAAGATAGGTGTGCCAAGCTTGTGGCATCGTATTCAAAAATACTTTAGGCTGTAATTGCTGTCAAAGGTGCATCAAGAAAGTACTGAGCAAAGGCTGTGGATACTCCAATGTGACTTTGTTTATTTTTTTAGTAAATTTGGTAAATGTAAAATAAATTAAAACAAGTTTTTCACATTGTCATTATGGGATATTGTCTGTAGAATTTCACCGACAAAAATTTACTCCATTTTGGCATACGGCTGCAACATAACAAAATGTGGAAAAAATAAAGGGGTGTGAATACTTGTCGGATGCTCTGTAGGTCAGCTTTGCATTCTGGTTCAGCTTTCTCTTTTTACAGCGACCACTAGGGATAGGAATTGATAAGATTATTTTCTGATTCCGCTTTTGTTTCTGCTAATGATTCGGTTCTTTATCGATTCTCTTATCGATTCTTATTTGGGGTGGGGGGACAAAAAGGTGGATTAGCATCAACTTTGTTTAGTTTAGAAGTAACATAACCTTATAAAGCCAACAGTGAGGTCTCAAGAGGCACATACCAAAAAATATACCTTTCTTGAAAATAAATATAATAAATAAAAATGTTCTTCTGCAGAATTTACGTTAACAAAATAAAACGTGAAAATTACCCACAAATGTGACAATTACAGTACATTAACATTTACTTAAACTATCTCTGTTTGGGGGTTTATTTTTAGGGTTGGAAATTTTCGTTATCTCCCTGGAAAATATATAATGGTGTTACAGGCATAGCCCGGGTCAGCTACGTTTGGGGTCCTCTGTGAACTGTGACCTGACCTGTGGGCGGGTGCATAATGAGAGAGGAAGTGGGTGGGGATAGAGAAAGAGGTGTGTGAGTAGCAGGTGAGAGGAAAAGTTGTTGCTATAAAAGTTATAAGTGCTGGAAAACTGCCGTGTTTGACATGAAAAATAAAGCCTGAATCCTGCAGGGAAAAGCGGCTTTATCATTTTTAAGAATCAAGTCTGTGAACTCGTTTAGTTGGTTACCGACTCACAGAGCCAACTAAAGAGGTCGGTATGTCCCAAACTACAGTTCGGGACTGAAGATACTGCTCAATTATAAAAAGGTAACAGTGTTCCCACTGTTACTGACTGACAATCCGGTTGGGGGAAAACATGTAACTTTTCTCTGACTATAACTGAAAATCCACCTACCTAAAATCAGCAGCATGATCTACTGTGGCAAATGGGTGCAAGCTTTTGACCACAAACTTAGTCACTGCTCTGTGACATCCGTAGTTACAATCTGTCATCTAAATGGGAAGGCATTAATTTCAAGAGATAATAGCAGCTTTGACATGATAGGCGGTGTTAGTAAGTAAATATAGCCAAACTTTGAAACGTTTCCACCACCTGGACACCATGTTTCTCGCTGTCTGACATCACTACGCACATTGCGTAAGACTACGCACTTTGCGTAGTGATGTCATTCCTACCCACAGGAATCGTTAAGGGGATCGTTTGAAAAATTAGCAAGCGATACCAAGGAATTGATAAACTGGGAACCGGTTTTGATTCCCATCCCTAGTGACCACATTACTGGATTTGCTGCACCTGTCAATCTTAAGCTCCAGCCTTTCCTCACCCATGACTAGGGTTTCGAGATAGGAACAAAACCTCACTCTTAACCCAAACGGTGCAATACACCCTTTTCCGGCTGAGAACCATAGCTTTAAATTCGGTGGTGCGTACTGTCATTAAGAAAGCTTAAAAAACCCACCACAGTATGAAAGTCACAACTAGATTAGGCCATCAGGACCCCATAAATCCGAAAGCCCCCAAACCAGACATCCCCAATGTCTTGGGTGCAACTATGTATTCTGTCTATAAAAATAATAAACAGAACCATGACAGAGGGCAGCTTTGACAAAGGCCAAAAGTCACTGTGAACAGGCTCTACTTACCGCCGGCAATGCAAACTAGACTCCTTCTTTAGTTGTACTAGAACAGAGTGGCACATGAACCCTATACTCCTGATGCACCCTGCACAATACACCCTGACATGGTCAAATATATTTTCCAATTCCACAAAACACATATGGACTGGTTGGGCAAACAACCATGCACCCCCCGGTACCTTGCAATAGTCTAGAGTTGATCCAGTGTTTTTATGGCTCGGATGAAAAACACATTTCATCTTCTGTACCCAAGGTTTAACTAACGGATGGTCAGACGAAAGGAGGACCGGCACTCCGGTCTGCCAATCCAGAGCTACTATTTCTGACTTCCACACAATGTCAACCAGCGCATCTTGTCACTGTGGAGGTTTTGACTACCTCAGATATCTCAGCCCCAGAAATAGACATGTCCGCGTTCGTGTCCGCAGACGTTGATTCCTCTTGAGAAAGTGTGTCAGTGAGATTAAGAAGAATTCCCGACAATTGAGGTCAGCAGGCCTTCTTCACCACAGTGGGGACTGCCTCACCTGAGGTATTACTGTACCTCTTAGGAGCCGACCAAAATTTGTGCTCCATGACCTTACTGAACTTTCCTCTCACACCGCAGTTTTTTGCTCCAACCGCACACACTCTGCTTAACCTGTCAGTACCTGTCACATGCTTCAGGAGTCCCAGAAGACATCATGGCATAAGACTCCTTCTTACCCAGCTTGACGGCCATCTTAACTTCTGGTGTCCACCATCAGGTTTGAAGCGTTGCCGCCATGACTTGCAACGACTGCCTTGCAACCACAGAGTCACGGGATTTGGCCTAGTCAGACTTTCACAGACACATTTCATGTAAAACTCTGCCGGAGATGTGAGAAGAAGACTCGACAAACTCTGCTAAGCGTTCCCATGAACTACAGAATGTGATTTGAAAAAAATGTTGGTGAAAGTATAAGAAGTATAGTCTCATAATCTTGCACTGATAGTCCTCAATTTGCTTCCTGTTGACATAGCAGCTTTTAGTGGAGTTTATTTTTAACAGACCTTCACTTCCTCTTCAATCAAATGTTGTATTTAGCTGCGCACAAAGCTACACTGACCCCATCTTTGCATTAAAATTACATTAAAGAGCATTTATTCATGTAATAAACCACCACCACTATCGGAGACTAACTAATAAGTTCCATTTGTTTCACTTTTTGAATGGAAGAGGAATGTTTGTCATTTGTCATTATTCAAACACAACAAAAAGCAAAGGCAGTGTGAAATCAAAATGTAGAAAAAACACAAAAACTAAACAGCATCAGCCTCACCAATACGCTAAAAGAGAGCAAAGTAGTAAACTACATGCTCGATTCGTTGTGACCACACCTGTTATTTTCCAAATCGCTATTTTGTGAGATGAGCTTGTAAGGCTTCTTCCTCTCTTTCTCCTCGAGCACAGAGTTTCCCATCTCCACGTCTTTGCTGCTGAGTTCGTTCCGGGAGAGGAACTCAACAATGCCCGCTCCAATCGAGTCCCCCAAAACATTGGTGGTGGTACGCAGACGGTCCCTATGGCCCAAGAGGGAGAGGAAAAGAAAATGTAATATGTGCAGACTATTCTCAGGCCATTCAACTGGACTGTTTCATTGCTCTTAGAAGATGTTTCGCCTCTCATCCGAGCAGGTTTCATCAGTTCAGTGTTATTGGCCAGATCCAGTCTGAAGGCTGGTGCTAAAGCCCCAACAATTTCTACTCTAAAAAGAGGAGGGTGTGCGCAAGCAAGGATGGTTTCGCCGTTTTCTTGCTGAGTATAAGAAGGTGAAACGTCTTCTAAGACAACAGTACAGTTGCTATGAATAATGCCCTGATAATACAATGACCTGGTTGAATGAAAACATCTATAGACATGTGCAAAGTATGCTATCATGGTATTGTGATATTATGACAATGCCCTATTTCTCACGGTTGAATTGTGCAATTAGTACAACAACAATTTCTTGTTTTTTGTTTGATTGTCCGACAATGAGCAGCGAGTAGAAGTTTTCACAACCAGCGACATAAATCTGACTAGAATAAGGTCTGTAGATGGCAAAATATTTTCCATTATTGTGAACCCCAACACAAAGGCAAAAGACTGAACCCAGGATATGACACTGTGACAAAAAAACACAATTTCCAGCCTATATACTTACTGGCGTTAACCATTCCTCGAGTTCCTCAATTTGAGTACCTTGATTACAAAAAATTATTGGGGATTTTTCTATTGTATTTCTCAAGTAAAGGCATAGACAGTATAATGGCAATGTACTTTTCCATATTAGAAACAAAAGAGTAGTCATCAGTGCCCATATTAGACATAATGCAACAGTCATCCTGACCTTTTTTGTATTTTTTTGTGTTGACAGAACCCCTACCCCCCAGTGCTTAAATGGACTAAACTAAATCAATGTGAGGTATGAGATATCTGGTAACTTACATACATTTCGTGATGTGTGGAGACCTATCTTGGAATACCTGAAACCGTAGTCAAACCCCCCTAATAAGTATCTGTCTTGGCATAATTGATGTGATTGATGAAAGTGGACATTCAACTGATATGTTAAGCCTCTTTGTATGTATTTTGTTTTTACATGTTATTACCTGTGTAAAAAAAACGTCTTCATTATATATTTTTATTTTCATATTTTATTTATTTATTCATTTATTTTATTATATGTGTATAGGTTTGTATTAAGAAAACTGACAATAAAAATACTTTGAAAAAAAAAAAAAAAAAAAATCAATGTGTTGCACTTGGATGAGCTCAGACCCATTTGCAACATATTTTGACTCATGGTTAAATGTCTTGTTTTTATTATATATTTATAATTCATTTTTAACCAGTTTGCACGTAACTTGCTCATTAAAGACACAAAACAGCGCCGCCAGGGAGGGGAATTGGTAATATTTTTCCGGTTCCAATTTCGCTTTGGATTCTGCTTAACGATTCGGTTCTTTATCGGTTCTCTTATTGATTCTTATTTTGAAAAAAAGATAACAAATAGATGGATTAGCATAAATTGTGTTTAGTTTAGAGCTAACATGGACATACAAAGCCAACGGTGAGGTTTTAAGAGGCACATAGCATAGAAAAAAACTTTTGAAAATACATTTAAAAAATATGTAAAATATGTCCGCCTCCAAACCAGTCAGAATATGTCTCTTCATGCTCTTCTAAATGAGAAGGCATTCATTTCAATTTTACAAGTAATAGCGCTAACATTATCAGCAGTATTAGTACCTGTTGTATTTAAGCCAGATGACTGCTGCTGCCTGGGATGAGATCGGTGCGGTTCAAAAATGCGACATTCATTGCATTCTGTTTGTTTAAATGTTTTAGCATATTGTTCATATGTCCTCCTTTTGATGAAATAGCGACCTTGGAATTATTAAAAGTAGCGCAGTTGCTGTCTATTTTTCTGAAATGTCGGCAAACTTCGGTGTGCTTTTTCCGTCCAGACACCACTATGTTGCTGACGTCACGAAGCATGTTGCGTAATGACGTCATCCCCACCCGGAAAAAGCGTTAAGAGAATCGCTAAACAAACTGGCAAGCAATTCCAAAGACTTGATACACTGCGAACCGGCTCTGAACAAGAACTGGTTTTCGATTCCCATCCCTAAGCGCCGTAAAACAATTTCAGGCTGGATAAATCACACTGCAAGGGCTAAAATGTACATCTCCTCCTCCCGGTATTGTGGCCTTTCAAATAATCAGCATATATTCTTCAGATACTAGGAGACAGACATGCTAAATACATTGTGCACTCTGCTTTGCTTATTTAAGAGAAGCAATCCTCTGCGCAAAAGCGATGTAGGTCAGCTTTGCTCGTGCTACCAAGTTTGCACGTGTTTTAATACAAGCAAACCTTTTTTGGTTCAGGCTCTTAGTCTTTTGAGAGCACCAGTGCATTCACATTAAGGAGTATGGAAAAATGCTGTCATTGTCAGTTGACCTACCTACCAAAATGGTAGGTGAACATTAAAGATGTCCGATAATATCGGACTGCCGATATTATTGGCCAATAAATACTTTAAAATGTAATATCGGAAATTATCGGTATCGGTTTCAATAAGTAACATTTCTGACTTTTTAAAACGCCGCTGTATGGAGTGGTACACGGACGTAGGAAGAAGTACAGACCGCCAATAAACCTTAAAGGCACTGCCTTTCGTGCCGGCCCAATCACATAATATCTACGTCTTTTCACACACACAAGTGAATGCAAGGCATACTTGTTCAACAGCCATACAGGTCACACTGAGGGTGGCCGTATAAACAACTTTAACACTGTTACAAATATTCGCCACGCTGAACCCATACCAAACAAGAATGACAAACACATTTTGGGAGAACATCCGCACCGTAACACAACATAAACACAACAGAACAAATACACAGAACCCCTTGCAGCACTAACTCTTCCGGGACGCTACAATATACACACCTGGTACTTTTTTAAAGTGTATCAAATTATTCATAAAAAGGTAGGCTTTTGTCAGCAATGTCCAACAGTCAGAAAGTCGTTCTCTCGGTAAATGATAAATTCATGAGGGTCAGGCTATTCCTTGTTGTCCATTTCAGCTGTAAATAACAATATATAAATAATAAATGTCAGGGTTTATTGCACGCCGACAACACGAACACGTCAGCTTTAGCGTTAGCTTGTTAGCATTACCATTTTGTTCACTCGGGTTGAGGCTAATACCTACACAAATGGAGTGTCACTGACTACTTTTACAACATGTAATAAAATAAAAAGATAATATTTTATGTAATTTACCTTTGTTTCACATTTCTCTAACAAAGTCTCAGAGTAGTAAGCAGATAAGGTTGTTGCTTAGAGTCCAGCTTCATACTCCTCAGTAAATACGTTTAAAAGAGTCCGTCCACTTCTCGTAGATTTGCATATCGAAGTGTAAAATTTTAAGAATAATAATAAACATCACTAAAGTGCATATAGGTTAAAGACTACAACTGAGTAAAAACACTCCAAAATAGATGTCCGACAAAAGTTTCTGCAGGTCGAAAATTATTTTCTTTCTTCTTTCTCTCTGTTGTCAAGTATGTTGTAAAATACACAATGAATAGTAAATAAACAAGTCATCGAGCATTCTGTAATAGCGGCTGTTGTGTTCGAAAAATACGTTTTGGAAACGCCCTCAACTGTGTTCAACCAATCAGCATTCGACAGCACAGCCCGCCCCCGATAAGGTTCCAGGAACCTTCCAAAAGTTTGACCTAGCTGGCAGGAACTGAAAAAAGTTCCTGAAGAACTAAATCTACCCGGGTAGTTTTTGGTGGAAACACAGGGGAACTTTATTTCCCCGGTAAATGGTAACATTTGGTGAGAATTAGATATTTTTAAGTGTTCTTTTTTTTAATCCATAGTCATGTTTAAATCAGCTAGTATTTTCCTATGTAATGTGTCTTCTCGTGATCTCTGTGTTTTTTTATCTTATGTCTGCTAGTAAACTCTTTGTTTTACCTTGAAGGCACTGTGCTGTCCGCGTAGGGGTATAACATACTCCCTTTTTGTGGAGGAGGCCTTATCGGTTTAGAACAAAAAGGCTGTATTTCTTTCTGAGCGGGAGACGCTGTTTTTGTACTAAATAAGCTGACTCTTTCCGTTTGATTTTTAGACTACTTATTGATGCTGCTATTATCGCATTGTAAGGGCTGGTCTCCTAAAGCTTTAGTAAAACTTGGTAATATTGCTATTCTGTCTTGATGGTCCTTCTTACTCAACATATATGTCATCCGAAAGAACTTGGGATTGACCAGTGTGTTTTATTCCCTGAGAGGAACACTGGTCGGATGCAACAATTTCTGTAAAAGTTCCTGTTGTGTAAAAGGGCCTCTTGTTACAACGTTAACTTTGTCTAGATAATCAAGTTTGATTGTCTTCACGATACTCTGCCAAAGCTGACCCTGGTGGTGCCGATCCGAGCAACTCTACCCAATCTTTACTGTGTTTATCTGAGTGTTTTAGCCTTTTGATGTGAAAAAAGTCACAAATGAGATATTTTAATTCGTGTGGATCCTCATTAGCTGATCTCATGTGTCACACTCAGTTCACCAAGAAGAGATGTTTTAAGTGTGGTTTTATATTTTACGTGGTGTGTTTTTATATTGTGTGATTTTATATTTTTATATTGTGTGATTTTATATTTTTATATAATTGTGTGCTTTTATTATATTGAGCAATTTTAACTATAGTGTGGTGGCTATTAGGGTGTCGCGACAGAGGTGCAGGGACACGCCGCACGAGAGGACTGGACTAGCGGGAGTGACGTGCAGGGACACAGAAGGGGTCGAGGGTCTGACACAGAGCAACGCACTGGAGTGACGACGCAAGGCAGAGAGACGGCAGGTGGCCAGGACGAGCACATGCCGACGGTAGATATCGGCTCAACACTCACAATACGCTAAGTAAAGGAAAGTGAAATAATTCTGTGCCTGGTGGGCGTGTTTATGACAAGCTGTCGCTTACTGCTCAGTGAGTGCACCCTTGTGCTCTCCTCACAGCGGCGTCGCAGGAAAGACTGGAGCAGGAGGCCGTAGCCTAGCTGTAAGAGGTCAAGGAGCACGGTCACCCACTGGACTCCTCTTCCTCCCAGCGAAGAAAGGCAGCTGGAACAAATCCGGTGGCTTCCATTACCAAGAAGTGTCGCCTTTTCCAACACTAGCTGACTTACCTTGGACATGTGATCAGTGAGAAGGGTGTGGCTACTGACCCAGTCAAGACTACAGTAATGGAAGACTGGCCTGTGCCCCATACGGTAAAACAAATATAATATATTCTTGGTTTATTCCTGAGTTTTTAAAGATTGCGGCACCTTAAATGCATTGACACGTGGAACCTCTCATGACAAGAAGTCAGCGCCAATCAGCTGGTCCCCTGAATGTCAGCAGGCCTTTGGACAGTTAAAGGAAGCCTTGAAAAATGCACCTATTTAAGCATATGCAAGGCCTGGGAGAAGTTCTGGCCCAAGTAAAGGAAGGATCGCCTATGCCAGCCGCAGTCTCCATCCAGCCAAGCGCAACGATCACAATTGCAGTTCATTTAAAGTGGAGCTGTTGGCTTTAAAACGGGCAGTAACTGAGAAATTCGAAGACTATCTCCATGGTACAGAATTAAATGTTTTTACAGACACCAACCCATTGGAAATTTGGACACAGCCCGGTTGGGAGCAGTGAAACAGAGATGGGTGGCCCAACAAGCAAATTTCAAGTACACCATTGGCCAGGTACGCAAAATAAGAATGCTGATGCTCTTTCCAGGTTGCAGGGACAGAAGGGGGAGGTTGTGCAAACAGACCAAGTAACAGTTGACACAGAAGAGACTTGGGGGAAACAACAGACACGAGACATAGACCTTGCCCAAGTACGTCAGTGGAAAGAGCAACAGGTACTATGGCCAGAGGTATGTACTACTTCATCACCCTACCTTGGACAGTTACTGAAAGAGTGGGATAATATACTTTTGCCCAATGGTATACTAAGCAGAGTTGTTAAAGAGGCTGGTTCCAACTTGCAAATCTTTCAAGTTGTCATTCCCAAGCAGAAAACCTACCGTGTATGGAAACAATACCATGAAAGAATGGGCCCCCCCAGCAGTGCAAGGACATTAACAACCCTACAACAGCGCTGTCATTGGCCTGGGATGATGAAAGATGTTAAGATTTGGAAAGCTTCATGCCGGCAATGCATTTGTAAAAACGCGGGACCAGAGGGGAAAGCACCGTTGGTACCCATTCCAACATCATACCCATTCAAAGTGGTTGGAATGGATTATCTCTCATTGGGCCGCCCAGGGAACCAGTACCCTTATATCCTTGTCATAACAGATCTGTTTTCTAAATATACAATAGCTGTCCTGACAAGAGACCAGTCGGCCAACAATATAGCTCCGGCTTTGTGCAGCAATCACATTCAGATTTTCGGCTGCCCTGAACGCATCCTGACTGAGCTACATTTGAGTCTTCACTAATACAAGAGCTGTGTCAGTTGTATGGATGCCAGAAGAGTCGTAAGACGGCATATCACCTACAGGAGAATGGGGCCTGCGAATGGTTCAACCAGACTTTATTGGGACTGCTAAATTCTCTGAATGAGGCAGAACAGGCACACTGGCCCAATTGTTTGCCAGACACTCAACCAAGCCTACAATAACACTGTCCACGGCACCACTAAGATGACCTCACATTATGTAGTCTTTGGAAGGCATGTTCAACTGCCTTTTGATTGGGTGACTGGCTTGCGTCCCACTGTGGCGCATAACAATCTGCAAGGTTGGGTGAAACGACACCAACAATCCCTACACCAAGCATATCAAACAGTAAAGACTCACACACAACAGCGACAAAGCAAGACAGGACCCGCTACATTCAAAGAGCCAAGCTGACGCCTTTGCTCCCTGGTGATCCATCCATCCATCCGTCTTCAACCGCTTATCCGGAATCGGGTCGCGGGGACAACAGCTCCAGCAGAGACCCCCAGACTTCCCTCTCCAGAGCAACATTCCTCCTGGGGAATCCCGAAGCGTTCCCAGGCCATAGAGGAAATGTAATCCCCCCATCTGTTCTCCTCCCAGTGGGACGTGCAAAGAGGGCCTCCCTAGGGAGACGCTCGTGAGGCATCCGCACGAGATGCCCGAACCACCTAAGCTGGCTCCTTTCCAAGCGAAGGAGCAGCGGCTCTACTCCGAGTCTCTCTCGGGTGACTGAACTTCTCACCCTATCTCTAAGGGAGATGCCATCCACCCTGGTGAGTGAGTTTATATTTGCAACTTTTGCAGAAGGAACAGCGGGAAGTTGGCTCCAAGATGGAACCCAGAGAACTTTGTGGTAGTGCAACAATTGCGCAAGAACCACCTAGTATATGTTCTGCGGCCAGAAGGTAGGCACGGGCCCATAAGCACTGTTCACTGCAATAACCTCAAGCGTTGTCCTCTAAATGTGATGCAGGAAGCTTCGGTCACAACCGAGCAGGAACGCACAGTGATGGAGCCCCAACTGCTCCCACCCCCTACCGGGTTGTTACCAGGATTAGTTTTAAGTTCTATTCAGCCCCCAGCAGCAGAGACGGTAGCTCCAGTATCATCCGAAACGGCTGATTCTCCAGAACATCCAGCAGTCCCCATCAGTGAGCCAGAACTATGTATAAGGCACTCTCAGAGAGGTAACTCTAGGCTCCCTCCAGCACGGTATCGCATCAAATAAGTAGTCGAGATGTTAAAAGGAGGGGGGGAGGAGAAATGTCACTCTCAGTTCACCAAGAAGGGATGTCTTAAGTGTAATTTTATATTTTACTTGGTATGTTTTATATTGTGTGATTTTATAGTTTTATATAATTGTGTATATATATGTTGAATTACTTTTTTAGCTGGAATTGAATCATTTAAACAACTGTTGGTATATTTTTATTAACAGTAGAACTTTGCAATGTAATTTCTGGTAGACGTTAAAAGAACTTTGCCTTGCGCGACACATGTATACAGTTGTCTTATTGTCGACTTGTTGCCCACTAAGGGCAAAAGCTAGGGAATCAGATTCAACTATGAAAATCATTAGTTGAAGGCAGCCCTGAAGGGTTTTGATGACAGTATTTTGTTTAGAGGCGGTCAGTTTGAAGACACTAGCTTATTTTTTTACCAGTAATGCTCATAATGTTTAATACCATTTAATCATTGTAATGTTTTATAGGATATCAAATATTACAATCACACTAATCTTACTGTACACACGCACAGGGGTTAGTGCGTGTGCCGCAAAATACGAAGGTCCTGGGTTCGATCCCCGGGCTTTCTGTGTGGAGTTTGCATGTTCTCCCCGTGACTGCATAGGTTCCATCCGAGTACTCCGGCTTCCTCCCACCTCCAAAGACATGCACCTTAGGATAGGTTGATTGGCAACAATAAATTGGCCCTAGTGTGTGAATGTTGTCTGTCTATCTGTGTTGGCCCTGCGATGAGTTGTTGTCCAGGGTGAACCCCGCCCTCTGCCCGATTGCAGCTGGGATAGGCTGCAGCACCCCCACGACCCCAAGAGGGACAAGCGGTAGAAAATGGACGGATGGATGGACTTTTAGCCTTAAAATTGCTATGGAAATGCTGATAAGTCAAGTTTACCATGAACAATGTGACAAATATGTAACATGGTACATCGGTGACATGAATTTGTTTGGTATATTTTAAAGAAAACATCACAAAATTGTGTAGTATATCCACCATTGCTTTACCTTACAAATGGATCTGGCTGTGTACGAGTTAAATCTGGTTTACAAACATTAAGTGACTTTAAAGAGGACAAACGTTCATATTTGGACCATCCAAGTTAAAAGAGACAGGGACTTTTCCTGATTGCCCCAGTTAGCCAAGCAATTTATGAGACGGGTATTCTAAATGGAATGATTAATTTGGGAAACCTAATTATGTTTCTATGTTAAAACTCACTCCAGAAAACATTGGAATACAAAAGGAAAGATGTGGAACAGGACTTAAGGGAAAAAGGAGAAGTGTGTCACTAGGTGGTAGTAGAGATGGAAGTCATCTAGCGATGACTCATGGTGGATGCATGTGGAATAATACGTTTGTGAAGGTGCAGGATACTCACAGGAACCAATCGACCGCAATGATTAGAGTGATGTCATCAGTTGGAAGTCCAACAGAGGTCAATACAATCACCATAGTGACCAGGCCTGCTTGTGGGATGCCAGCTGCACCAATACTTGCCGCAGTTGCTGTAATACTTGGTTAAAACAACAAGTTATTTACTCATAGGCCTTTTACAAACCCCAAAACCAGTGAAGTTGGCACCTTGTGTAAATCGTAAATAAAAACAGAATACAATGATTTGCAAATCCTTTTCAACCTAAATTCAATTGAATAGACTGCAAAGACAATACACTGGTAAACTTTGTTATTTTTTGCAAATATTAGCTCATTTGGAATTTGATACCTGCAACATGTTTCAAAAAAGCTGGCACAAGTGGCAAAAAAGACTGAGAAAGTTGAGGAATGCTCATCAAACACTTATTAGGAAAATCCCACAGGTGAACAGACTAACAGGTGGGTGCCATGTTTGGGTATTAAAGCAGCTTCCATGAAATGCTCAGTCATTCACAAACAAGGATGGGGCAAGGGTCACCACTTTGTGAACAAATACATGAGCAAATTGTTGAACAGTTTAAGAACAACATTTCTCAAGGAGCTATTGCAAGGAATTTAGGACTTTCTGTAATATCATCAAAAGGTCAAGAAAATCTAGAGAAATGACTGCACAGAAGCGATGATATTACGGACCTTCGATCCCTCAGGCGGTACTGCATCAAAAAGAGACATCGGTGTGTAAAGGATATCACCACATGGGCTCAGGAACACTTCAGAAACCCACTGTCAGTAATTACAGTTTGTCGCTACATTTGTAAATGCAAGTTTAAACTCTACTATTCAAAGCGAAAGCCATTCATCAACAACACCCAGAAATGCCGCCAGCTTCGCTGGGCCCGAGCTCATCTAAGATGGACTGATGCAAAGTGGAAAAGTGTTCTGTGGTCTGACGAGTCCACATTTCAAATTGTTTTTGGAAACTGTGGACGTCGTGTCCTCCGGACCAAAGAGGAAAAGAACCATCCGGAACATCTGTGAAGGCACCATTAATGAAGTGAAGTGAAGTGAGTTACATTTATATAGCGCTTTTTCTCAAGTGACTCAAAGCGCTTTACATTGTGAAACCCAATATCTAAGTTACATTTAAACTAGTGTGGGTGGCACTGGGAGCAGGTGGGTAAAGTGTCTTGCCCAAGGACACAACGGAAGTGACTAGGATGGCGGAAGCGGGGATTGAACCTGCAACCCTCAAGTTGCTGGCACGGCCGCTCTACCAACCGAGCTATACCGTGTAATGGTGAAAGGTACATACAGGTTTTGGAGCAACATATGTTGCCATCCAAGCAATGTTATCATGGACGCCCCTGCTTATTTCTGCAAGACAATGCCAAGCCACGTGTTACAACAGTGGCTTCATAGTAAAAGAGTGGCCTGCCTGTAGTCCAGAGCTGTTTCCTATTGATAATGTGTGGCGCATTATGAAGCGTAAAATACGACAACGGAGACCCCGGACTGTTGAACAACTTAAGCTGTACATCAAGCAAGAATGGGAAAGAATTCCACCTGAAAAGCTTCAAAAGAAATTGGTCTCCTCAGTTTACTGAGGGTTGTTAAAAGGAAAGGCCATGTAACACAGTGGTAAAAATGTCCCTGTGCCAACTTTTTTTGCAATGTGTTGCTGCCAAGTTAATGATTATTGGCAAAAAAAAATTACGTTTCTCAGTTCGAACATTAAATATCTTCAGTTGAATATAAGTTGAAAAGGATTTGCAAATCATTGTATTCTGTTTTTATTTACGATTTACACAACGTGCCAACTTCACTGATTTTGGGGTTAGTATATCTATTCTTACCTGATTGTGATTATTTGACCGAAGTTCATCTCCATGTTGTTGACTTGAGCAATAAAAATAGCTGCCAGAGCCTCGTATAGGGCGGTACCGTCCATGTTGATGGTAGCACCCACCGGCAAAATAAAGCGAGTGATTCGCTTGTCAATTTTGTTGTTCTCCTCAAGACATTTGAAGGTGACAGGGAGTGTGGCAGAGCTAAGAAATGACAAATAAAATGTTTGCACCGAGAAACCTCAATTGGGAGCTTTTGATATAGGGGCGCGTGGAGATTATACTAAAGGCCTACTGAAATGCGATTTTCTTATTTAAACGGGGATAGCAGGTCCATTCTATGTGTCATACTTGATTATTTCGCGATATTGCCATATTTTTGCTAAAAGGATTTAGTAGAGAACATCGATGATAAAGTTCGCAACTTTTGGTCGCTGATAAAAAAGCCTTGCCTGTACCGGAAGTAGCAGACGAGTAGCGTGACGTCACAGGTTGTGGAGCTCCTCACATCCGCACATTGTTTACAATCATGGCCACCAGCAGCGAGAGCGATTCTGACCGAGAAAGCGACGATTTCCCCATTAATTTGAGCGAGGATGAAAGATTTGTGGATGAGGAAAGTGAGAGTGAAGGACTAGAGGGCAGTGGGAGCGATTCAGATAAGGAAGATGCTGTGAGAGGCGGGTGGGACCTGATATTCAGCTGGGAATGACTAAAACAGTAAATAAACACAAGACACATATATATACTCTATTAGCCACAACACAACCAGGCTTATATTTAATATGCCACAAATTGATCCCGCATAACAAACACCTCCCCCCTCCCGTCCATGTAACCCGCCAATACAACTCAAACACCTGCACAACACACTCAATCCCACAGCCCAAAGTACCGTTCACCTCCCCAAAGTTCATACAGCACATATATTTCCCCAAAGTTACGTACGTGACATGCACATAGCGGCACGCACGTACGGGCAAACGATCAAATGTTTGGAAGCGTACTCACGGTACCGTGTCTGCGTATCCAACTCAAAGTCCTCCTGGTAAGAGTCTCTGTTGTCCCAGTTCTCCACAGGCCAATGGTAAAGATTGACTGTCATCTTTCGGGAATGTAAACAATGAAACACCGGCTGTGTTTGTGTTGCTGAAGTCGGCCGCAATACACCGCTTCCCTCCTACAGCTTTCTTCTTTGCTGTCTCCATTGTTCATTGAACAAATTGCAAAATATTCACCAACACAGATGTCCAGAATACTGTGGAATTTTGCGATGAAAACAGACGACTTAATAGCTGGCAACCATGCTGTCTCAAAATGTCCTCTACAATCCGTGACGTCACGCGCTGACGTCACCATACCTAGACGTTTTCAGCAGGATATGTCGCGTGAAATTTAAAATTGCACTTTAGTAAACTAACCCGGCCATATTGGCATGTGTTGCAATGTTAAGATTTCATCATTGATATATAAACTATCAGACTGCGTGGTCGGTAGTAGTGGGTTTCAGTAGGCCTTTAAGATATTGCGACACATGAACCTCACCTGGAGGAGGTGCCCAATGCTGTGACCAGAGCTTGTAGAAGGCCAGCTATGAAAATGAAAGGGTTCTGCCGAGTGATGACAAAATATAGAGTGGGCAGAATTAGAACGCCGTGGATCATTAAGCCGATGATAACCGTGATGGTATACATTCCCAACTGGCCCCCCATCTGTGTCAGATCATCCATCTCCACTATTTTCCCTGCAATTAGAAACAAAATTCCAATGGGGGCATACCTGTGAGAAGGATAAGGTAAAGTTAGAGAGAAGTGTGACTGCAACATGTGCGTTAAAGGAAGAGGGAAGTGGACTTTTACCACATGATAATGGCAACCAAGCGCATGATCGCTTCATTGAGGCTGTCAAAGAAATCCCTCAGAAGCTGGCCTTGTTCTTTCATGTTGCCAATTATTAGCCCGAAACACATCGAGAAGACCACCAGCCCGAGCGCGTTTACGCCATTCACCTGACCGGGCACTGGAACCACTTCCTCTCGGCTGATCTCCATCACCTCCTGGGTGCCGTTGGTCGTGTTGAAGAGGGTGTCGTTCACTGTCACTGTCACCGTCACATGAACAGTTCGCTTTCCATATTTGGTTTTATACTGGACATAAGGGAGAAGCAAGCATTAAACAAGCCAAGCAATGACACATACTGCATCATCATTGTATACACTTTAAAATGCCATGATGTGGATGCAAAATGAAAAGGTCACTCAGCTGAGTTCCACTCAATAATATTGATATCAAAGTACAGACTCGATGTGGTAGGCAACAATTCCACTTTTTTCTACTTTTACAAATTGGGATAAAGTGCCAGATTACCATCAAGGGTTGCAATAATTTAACTGTACACTAGTGTTGTCCCGATACTAATATTTTGGTACCGGTCCCGGTACTAAAATTATTTAGATACTTTTCGGTACTTTTCGATACTTTTTTAAATAAAAGGGACCACAAAAAAATTGCATTATTGGCTTTATTTTTTTTTTAAATCTTAGAGGTACATTAAACATATGTTTCTTATTACAAGTTTGTCCTTAAATAGAATAGTGAACATACTAGACAACTTGTCTTTTAGTAGCAAGTAAGCAAACAAAGGCTCCTAATTTAGTCTGCTGACATATGCAGTAACAAAGTGTGTCATTTTCCATTCTATTATTTTGTCAACATTATTAAGGACAAGTGGTAGAAAATGAATTATAGACTAGACTAGACTTCCTTTTTATTGTCATTCAAATTTGAACTTTACAGCACAGATAAGAACGACATTTCGTTACATAAGCTCATGGTAGTGCAAGATAAAAAAGCAATAAGGTGCATATAAAATATATATACATATATATATATATATATATATATATATATATATATATATAAATAATTTATAAATATATATTTAAAATAAATAAATATATATGAATATATATAAATAAATAAATAGATTACTGTACAGATAAATATATTGCACTTTTTCACATGCGTCCACGTTTATGGATGTATGTTATATTGTCTTTTTTATTCCAACGAGTTAATACATTTTGGGAGGAAGTTGAGGGTTAATTTAATTATGATGCGTTCAAGAGTCTTACGGCCTGAAGGAAGAAGCTGTTACAGAACCTGGAGGTTCTGCTTCGGAGGCTGCGGAACATCTTTCTTATCTCTATTATTCAGCTACTTGTTCATTTACTGTTAATATCTCCTTACTTTCTCTTTTAACATGTTCTATCTACACGTCTGTTAAAATGTAATAATCATTTATTCTTTTGTTGTTTAGATGCTTTACATTAGTTTTGGATGATACCACAAATTTGGGTATCAATCCGATACATGATCATACATTGGTCATATTCAAAGTCCTCATGTGTCCAGGGGCATATTTCCTGAGTTTATAAACATAATTTAAATTTTTTTTAAACGAAAGACGATGTTGTGGTGCCAAAAAATATCGACGTAATCATAGTAGTATCGACTAGATACGCTCTTATACTTGGTATCATTACAGTGGATGTCAGGTGTAGATCCACCAATAGCGTTTGTTTACATTTTGATGCCGGTGAGCTACGGTGTGTAGTGAAGCATGTTTAGCTATTCCTCGTCCTGCAGGGATGATACTTGTAAGAAACTTACTTTATTTGTCGCCATGGAGGCGAGGATTAGTGATTTAGAAGAAGCTAAAACACTGCCGACAGCGGATGGACTTTAGCCGCTAGCTCGCTAGCCATGTCTTAAAGCACCTCGTCCTGAGGGCGTTTCAGTGTTATAACTTCACCTTTATCGTTAGTTTTTAAGCCAAAAATGCGTTCGTTCTCCCTTTTCTGTCTACACACTGTGTCTGCTTGTAAGTACTCCGTCATTGTGCTCTACCGAACATGCTCGTCTGCTCGTAAACCAGCAATGACACGACATGATGACGACGGGGGGGGGAGGGGGGGGGGGGGTATTTTTCAGAGGCGGTATAGTACCGAATATGATTCATTAGTATCGCGGTACTATACTAATACCGGTATACCGTACAACCCTACTGTACACAACTAAAAATGACACCACTTTAATTATCAAACCCTATCTGTACAATTAGCACATTAAAGATGCATGATAACACAGACATAATTCATTATTGTAACTACAACAAAGTATAGTATAGTGCCACGATACTAATGAATCATATTCGGTACTATTCCTAAACTAATGTAAAGTATCAAACAACTGAAGAATAAGTGTTTACTACGTTTTAACAGAAGTGTAGATAGAACATGTTAAAAGAGAAAATAAGCAGATATTAACTGTAATTGAACAAGTAGATTAATAATTCATTGTCTACCACTTGTCCTTAATAATTTTGACAAAATAATAGAATAGAAAATGTCACAATATGTTACTGCATACGTCAGCAGCTAAATTAGGAGACTTTGTTGGCTTACTCATAATAAAAGACAAGTTGTCTTGTATGTTCACTATTTTATTTAAGGACAAACTTGCAATACGAAACATATGTTTAATGTACCGTAAGATTTTTTGTTAAAATAAAGCCAGTAATGCAATTTTTTGTGGTACCCTTTATTTAGAAAAGTGCCGTAATGTACCGAAAAGTATCAAAATAATTTTGGTACCGGTATCAGTACCAAAATATTGGTATCGGGACAACACTAGTCAGGACACATTTAGGGACTCCCAAATTAGAACTGTTCAAGCAGGAACAAATGAGCATGAACGCAGATATTTTCAAAATGACATGTGAAGTGAAGTGAATTGTATTTATATAGCGCTTTTCTCTAGTGACTCAAAGCGCTTTACATAGTGAAACCCAATATCTAAGTTACATTTAAACCAGTGTGGGTGGCACTGGGAGCAGGTGGGTAAAGTGTCTTGCCCAAGGACACGACGGCAGTAACTAGGATGGCGGAAGGGGGGATCGAACCTGGAACCCTCAAGTTGCTGGCACGGCCGCTCCATCAACCGAGCTATACCCATACTTGCCAACCTTGAGACCTCCGAATTCGGGAGATTGGGGAGAGGGGGAGGGGGGGGGGGTTGGCTTTGGTGGTAGCAAGGGGTGTGTATTGTAGCCCGGAAGAGTTAGGGCTGCAAGGGGTTCTGGGTATTTGTTCTGTTGTGTTTATGTTGTGTTACGGTGCGGATGTTCTCCCGAAATGTGTTTGTCATTCTTGTTTGGTGTGGGTTCCCAGTGTGGTGCATATTTGTAACACTGTTAAAGTTGTTTATACGGCCACCCTCAGTGTGACCTGTATGGCTGTTGTGACTGGGCCGGCACGCTGTTTGAATGGTGAAAAAGCGGACGCGACGACAAGTTGTAGAGGACGCTAAAGGCAGTGCCATCACGGCACGCCCTTTTTAATATTGTTGTACGAGTGATAATCGGGAGAAAATCAGGAGAATGATTTCCTCTGGAGATTTTCAGGAGGGGCACTGAAATTCTGGAGTCCCCCGGAAAAATCGGGAGGGTTGGCAAGTATGGCTATACCGCCCCGTCTTTGGTATGGTCTCAAAAATAATTTTTTTAGAAAGTAAGTGATATGCCAGACCCTTCTGGAATTTGCAATGTTGTGATCATGCCAAACTATGTAAATTCAACCAATCCCCTTGAATTACGCACAACCTCGCAACTTTGTCCAATTCCCGCAATTTCCAGGCACATTTTGGCCAATCATTATTATTTTTGCAAGTCAAATTTGTCCATGAGTGGGGCTCAAATGTTTACATCAACTGTCTAACACAGGTGTGTCCAATACTCTGAGACCATTTTTGGCCTGCAGATAGTTGTTTTTGGTCCTTAACATGTTTAAAAATAAATAAATAAATGATCAATGAGGTATGTCCATGTACCTTCCGTTCATTCTATTTTTTTCTGTTTTCATTTCTGAAACAAAAGTTGGACAACTATTTAATGACACTTTTTTAAAACGACAATAGGACTCCGGCTGAACAAAGATGTTATCGTTATGATAAAAACATGCTAAACGCAAAGGAAAAGCTAAAACACTGCTTTCGGTTCAATTTGTGATCACACAGATAACCACGCATTTTTGCATTTTGAATGAACTTATATTCGATTTTGGGTTTATCTGGAAAAAATTAAAAAACATAAAAGGAAAACAGCACAAAATCCAATTTAATGGCAATATTTTAATTAGAGATGTCCGATAAAAAAACATAAAAGTAAAACAGCACAAAATCCAATTTAACGGCAATATTTTGATTAGAGATGGCCGGCCGATAAATGCTTTAAAATGTAATTATCGGTATCGGTTTCAAAAAGTAAAATTTATGACTTTCTAAAACGCTGCTGTGTACACGGACGTAGGGAGAAGTACAGAGCGCCAATTAACCTTAAAGGCACTGCCTTTGCGTGCCGGCCCAGTCACACAATATCTACGGCTTTTCACAATCACAAGGGAATGCAACGCATACTTGGTCAATAGCCATACAGGTCACACTGAGGGTGGGCGTACAAACAACTTTAACACTGTTACAAATATGGGCCACACTGTGAACCCACACCAAACAAGAATGACAAAAACATTTCAGGAGAACACCCACACCGTAGCACAACATAAACACAACAGAACAAATACCCAGAACCCCTTGCAGCACTAACTCTTCCGGGACACTACAATATACACACCCGCTAATACCCCCCCCACCAACCCAGCCCACCTCAACCTCCTCATGCTCTCCCAAATTCCAAGCTGCTGTTTTGAGGCATGTTAAAAAAAATTATGCACTTTGTGACTTCAATAATAAAAATATGGCAGTGCCATGTTGGCATTTTTTTCCATAACTTGAGTTGATTTATTTTGAAAAACCTTGTTACATTGTTTAATGCATCCAGCGGGGCATCACAATAAAATTAGGCATAATAATGTGTTAATTCCACGACTGTATATATCGGTATCGGTTGATATCGGAATCGGTAATAAAGAGTTGGACAATATCGGAATATCGGATATTGGCAAAAAAAGCCATTATCGGACATCTCCAATTTTAATGAAAATCAACCCTTTTTTGTTTGTTTTCAAATCTGCCATATATAATAAAAATCTAAAAACGGCCTTAATTCAGTTTTTTTTATTTGCGTTTCAGAATTGGAAATAGAATGAACGGAAGGTCACGGACCGAGGTATATTAGATGTAACACCTATTTGCATTGTCACCTATAACACAAAAGCTTAGATACCATTGTTTTTTCCAATAAAGTTATCATATACAAATGTACAATGAATTTGTTTTAATATCAATAATATACAAAATGTATCAAATTGGCCCCCCGCATTCTTTTATTTTTCGTTATGCAGCCCTCTGTGAAAAAAGTTTGGAATCGCCTGCTATGGCCAATTTAATATGATTTTGTAATTTTTTTGTAAATTATTGTCGATGAAATATCAAAAACAAATATAAATATGTTAATATATGAACACCTTAGCCTGTGTTTCCTTATCTTCGGTGTTTGTCTGTCATTGGTATTTTCTTAAGTTTATTATAAAAATGTTATTACTTATTATTTATTTAATTTAAACCCTGCATGCCTGTGTGTGTTCTTACAAGGGGTGTGCGGGGGGCGTGGCCTGCGGACCTGCAGCGAAGCGGGGTGTGCCAGGCCCGGCTTCGAGATCAGCGACAGGTGCGTAGATGACCCACTTGGAAGTGTTTATCTAATCACCTGTCGCTCTGTTAAAGGGAGCAACCGGGAAGGAGAGAGAGAGTTGGAAGGAGAGCGAGACGGACATAAGAGCCGATGGCGGAAAAGCACACAAAGAGACTCATAGAGAGAAAAAAATCATTGTTCAGAACCATGAACGCAGCTGTCATGTCCGTGATTGGTGGTCCGAAGAACTCGGAAGCGCAAAACTTCCACAGGGTGTAACTGCATTGTAGATACAGCGGATTTTGGTTTCAAAGTCTTCACAATAATGCGGTAACGTGACGGTATCAAAAAAACATTGATGTGTCGTTTTTTTCAGGCGTTTCAGCTTTGGCCGGGTCTGAAAATAAACGGCATCTCCCATAATCCACTGCATAGCGTGGGGCGTCGAGGTGGGGGCCGTGCAACGCCGTAAGCAGGAAGCGAAGTGTGTTCGTAGAAGATGTGAGGAATATTTTTTTGGGACATTTTCTGAAAAATTTCATCAAAATCTATCCATAACTCTTTGAGTTATGTTGCCAACAAACAGACAAACAAACCCTGGTGAAAACAATATCTTTTTGGCGGAGGTAAGAAAGTCTGCATTCTACAAAGCAAAGCACGCAACTTTCGTCTCGGGTGTTTCCAAAGCCAGCAGGTCACGTCGCAGCTAACAGAGAGAAATCGGCCCAAGTGTTCACCGCGGGAAATATTCAAGTAAAGTGAAAAAGTACTTGATAAATCCTCAATTAATTTATCTATTTTCCACCGCGTGTCTCTCTCGATGTTTCGGGGAGCAGGGGCCTATCCAGTTGCAATTGGGCAGAAGACAGCGTACACCCTGTACAAGTGGCCTGCCACTTCATTTGACACATTATAACATCTTTCATTATTTTTGTTTTTTACATATGCCACAATAGTATCCTATCGTGGCCCTAATATCGTGATAATATCATACTGTGAAATTTTGATACCGTTATACCCCGAGTTCCTACCCTTGCAAAGATGATGTAAATGTGTTCTTTCAGCATTTTCTCCAGAACAATTTAACTCAACTCAATGTACAAAACCAAAACCAGTGAAGTTGGCACGTTGTGTAATTCGTAAATAAAAACAGAATAAAATGATTTACAAATCCTTTTCAACTTATATTCAATTGAATAGACTGCAAAGACAAGATATTTAATGTTCAAACTGAGAAACTTAATTTTTTTTGTATATAATCTGTAACTTAGAATTTAATGGCTGCAACACATTGCAAAAAAGTTGCATTTTTACCACTGTGTTACATGGCCTTTCCTTTTAACAACACTCAGTAAACGTTTGGGAACTGAGGAGACCATTATTCCCATTCTTGCTTGATGTACAGCTTAAGTTGTTCAACAGTCCGGGGTCTCCGTTGTGGTACTTTAGGCTTCATATTGCGCCACACATTTTTAATGGGAGACAGGTCTGGACTACAGGCAGGCCAGTCTAGTACCCGCACTCTTTTACTATGAAGCCACGCTGTTGTAACACGTGGCTTGGCATTGTCCTGCTGAAATAAGCAGAAGCGTCCATTATACCGTTGCTTGGATGGCAACAAATGCTGCTCCAAAACCTGTGTGTACCTTTCAGCATTAATGGTGCCTTCACAGATGTGTAAGTTACCCATGCCTTGGGCACTAATACACCCCCATACCATCACAGATGCTGGCTTTTGACGACGTCTACAGTTTCGAAAAACTATTTGAAATGTGGACTCTTCAGACCACAGAATACTTTTACACTTTGCATCAGTCCATCTTAGATGGCCCAGCGAAGCCGGCGGTGTTTCTGGGTGTTGTTGATAAATGGCTTTTGCCTTGCATAGTAGAGTTTTAACTTGCACTTACAGATGTAGCGACCAACTGTAGTTATTGACAGTGGTTTTCTGAAGTGTTCTTGAACCTATGTGGTGATATCCTTTACACACTGATGTCGGTTTTTGATGCAGTACCGCCTGAGGGATCAAAGGTCACAGGAATTCAATGTTGGTTTTCAGCCTAGCTGCTTATGTGCAGTAATTTCTCCACATTCTCTGAACCTTTTGATGATATTACGGACCGTAGATGGTGAAATCACTAAATTCCTTGCAATAGCTCTTTGAGAAATGTTGTTCTTAAACTGTACGACAATTTGCTCACGCATTTGTTCACAAAGTGGTGACCCTCGCCCCATCCTTGTTTGTGAATGACTGAGCATTTCATGGAAGCTGCTTTTATACCCAATCATTCCAATTAAGCCTATTCACCTGTGGGATTTTCCAAATAAGTGTTTGATGAGCATTTCTCAACTTTCTCAGTCTGTTTTGCCACTTGTGCCAGCTTTTGACACATGTTGCAGGCATCAAATTCCAAATGAGCTA
This sequence comes from Nerophis lumbriciformis, assembly GCF_033978685.3. NCBI lineage: Eukaryota > Metazoa > Chordata > Actinopteri > Syngnathiformes > Syngnathidae > Nerophis > Nerophis lumbriciformis. The sequence goes on along the minus strand of NC_084567.2, from coordinate 24,420,574 downwards.
ATATTTGCAAAAAATAACACAGTTTTCCAGTTTGAACGTTAGGTATCTTGTCTTTGCAGTCTATTCAATTGAATATAGGTTAAAAAGGATTTGCAAATCATTGTATTCTGTTTTTATTTACGATTTACACAACATGCCAACTTCACTGTTTTTTTTGTTTTTTTTTATTCTCTCGGACCTTTTTCTGAAATATAAAATCACAGTCTATAGACAACAGAAACTAGTTTTAGTGCGATGACGCTCTGCAGGGACGAGGTGAACCATCACAACACTGCAGCATATTCATGCGTCTGGAATGATCCAAACGTAAGAAAATGCATATTGCAAGATATTTTTACATACAGGAGATATATTATACTAATATATTTCCTTAATGAAAAACTGAACGGCATTTAAAAAAAGCCCACCAGACACCAAAATACATAAATTTAATTGGTTTTAATCAGGGCCTTAAATCATCCAGCAGCTATATAATTATGAAATGACATTGCTAAATGAACGATATGTCTATTATTTTTTTTATTTCTGACAGTCCAAATATGTTGACACACACACGAAGGACGGAGGATTCTCTGTCTATTGACTGTCTTTGCAGCGCAATCAACTATTTTGTCAAAGCCATGTGTGTACTGTAACTGTTTTAGTTTGTCAATAGATTTCAGATGAGCTGAATAAAGACACAAAATAAAGCCTGCAGAGCAGTTTCAGCCTTGATAAATCACATTGTGGCATACATTCTGCATATTCATGAAGACAGACACGCTGAATGGATTTTGCTCACTTAAGAAATCCTCTGTGCACAAGTTTGGTAGGTAAGCTGTGTCAATACGTGGACTGTGAGGGTTTTGTTTTCCCGAGATGCAAGTAAAGCTGGATCGGACATGGCTTGGAGGTGAGTACATATTTATTTAAACACTAACAAACTACAAAAAAGGAAGCAAACAAAAGGCGCGCACAATGGCAGAGAACAAACTTGACTAATGAAACAAAAGACTAGCACAAAGGCAATTAACTATGAACATGAAACAAAAACACTTACTGTGGCATGGCATGAAGCATGAACTATAGTAAACAGGAATCTCATGGGTAGCAGAGGTAGTAAGGATAATGTCACCAGGACGATCAACAGAAAAAGATAGGCTTAAATAGCAGTGACATGATTAGTGAAAGGTGCGCAACTGCAAAGCGTGAGACAGGTGCGTGACATGAGGACAGGTGAAAACTAATGGGTAGTCATGGAAACAAAAACAATGGAGCGTAAACAGAAACTAGAGTCCAATAACTAAACAAAACAAAACATGATCCAAAAGACATGACAACATGGAGGGAAAAAAATGTTTGCGAGATCTCGCAATACTTTTTGCGAGTTCTCGCAAAAGGTTTTTTTCCTATGTCAGTGAACCGGAAGTAAAACAGACAAAGCGATGGAGGAGCCTACCCATCATCCATGGGAGAAGTTTATTGATTTCTATTTTAGTATTGGCCTAACATATAAAGACATCAAATCGTATTATGGTTCCACAACAGAGCACAGATGATGGGTAGGCTCCCGCATGCTCCCGCTCCTCCATCGCTGTGTCTGTTTGACTTCCGGTTCACCATCGCTTTGTCTGTTTCATTTCCGGTTCACTGGCATAGGTAAAAAACCTTTTGCGAGATCTCGCAAAAAGTATTGCCAGATCTCGCAAAACATCCATGTCCCTAGGAGCTCTGTTGTAAGCTTTGCGTGTGCTATCAAGTTTAAACATGTTTTAATAAAAGTTTTACATAGAATGCACTACACAACATTACACTATACAAAAGTAGATCAGGCTTCTACTACGGAATATGAAATTGCCTAAAGTCTTCTGCAGGTGATGTCTAAAATTACTACTGTGCCTATTTTTGGGGGGATTGTAATTGTAAGCATAGTTTTAAAGTCCAGAACTATGAAGTAAGTGCCAATGTTGTCAGCATTAGAGGGGCCCTTAAAGAGCTGTGCTGGACATTAAGGTTATGATAATGGACTATATTTATACAGCGCTTTTCTAGACACCCAAAGCGCTTCACAGAGAACTGAAAACCCATCATTCATTCACTCCATATTCACACGTCATGGTGGTAAGCTACATTTGTAGCCACAACTGCCCTGCGGTAGACTGGCAAAAGTATGGCTGCCAATTTACGCCTACGGCCCCTCCAACCTCCACCAAACATTATTTCACATTCATATACCAGTGTGAGTTGCACCCTTCCATCTGAGCCACATTGTCCCAATTTATAGAAAATAGAATCGACACACTTGACATTTAATTATGTGGCTCACCTGTTGTGTGCAAGCTTGGACCAGGTTTGGAGGAAACATATTTCTGAAACAAGAATTCATTCAGAGATGGAATTACTAGTCATGATACAAGTAATAGTGTTTTTCCCATACACCCACTATGTTACTTTCACACATAATTGTCAGGTACCTGATCAGATCTAAAAACGCATCTGCAGGACTGACTTGCTCTATTTTTTGCTGGTTTCCAAATTCATCTTTAGACCCCTTTCCTGGGTGGATGATGAGGACAACAAGAATGCCAATGAAGACTGCGATAAAAGTAGTGGTCATGTAGTAAATCACAGCTCTCATGCCCATCTTCCCTGAGGCTTTGCTGTCCAAAGCGGCCATTCCTAATGGACAGAGGAAGAAAAAAACTGTTGTCTTTATCTGTAAAATCTGGACATATGAAAACTTCAAACACAATAATTTAGCCTACAGTATGTAGATCACAATGCCTTCACTAAAAATATGTTGGTGTATAAGTGCCAGTCTTAATGTTGTGCTATTGCCAATGAATTGTTGATCTGTTGCTGCTTTGTTTTGACACGCTAGGCGGCTCATGCTGTGCCTACCTATTGTTGCATGTACAAAACCCAAAACCAGTGAAGTTGGCACGTTGTGTAATTCGTAAATAAAAACAGAATACAATGATTTGCAAATCCTTTTCAACCTATATTCAATTTATTAGACTGCAAAGACAAGATATTTAATTTTCAAACTGAGAAACTTTTTTTTTTGCAAATAATCATTAACTTAGAATTTAATGGCAGCAACACATTGCAAAAACGTTGGCACAGGGGCATTTTTACCACTGTGTTACATGGCCTTTCGGTAAACGTTTGGGAACTGAGGAGACCAATTTTTGAAGCTTTTAAGGTGGAATTCTTTCCCATTCTTGCTTGATGTATAAGTTGTTCAAAAGTCCATGGTCTCCGTTGTGATATTTTAGGCTGCATATTGCGCCACACATTTTCAATGGGAGACAGGTTTGGACTACAGGCAGGCCAGTCTAGTACCTGCACTCTTTTAATATGAAGCCACACCGTTGAAACACGTGGCTTGCCATTGTCTTGCTAAAATAAGCAGGGGTGTCCATGATACCGTTGCTTGGATGGCAACATCTGTTGCTCCAAAACCGGTATGTACCTTTCAGCATTAATGGTGCCTTCACAGATGTGTAAGTTACCCATGCCTTGGGCACTAATACACCCCCATACCATCACAGATGCTGGATTTTAAACTTTGCGCCTAGAACAATCCGAATAGTTCCTTTCCTCTTTGTTCCGGAGGACACGACGTCCACAGTTTCCAAAAGCAATTTAAAATGTGAACTCGTCAGACCGCAGAGCTTTTTTCCACTTTGCATCAGTCCATCTTAGATGAGCTCGGGCCCATCAAAGCCGGCGACGTTTCTGGGTGTTGTTGATAAATGGCTTTAGCTTTGCATAGTAGAGTTTTAACTTGCACTTACAGATGTAGCGACGAACTGTAGTTACTGACAGTGTTTTTCTGAAGTGTTCCATGTGGTGGTATCCTTTACACACTGATGTCGCCTGAGGGATCCAAGGTCCGTAATATCATCGCTTACGTGCAGTGATTTCTCTAGATTCTCGGAACCTTTTGATAATATTACGGACCGTAGATGGTGAAATCCCTAAATTCCTTGCAATAGCTCTTTGAGAAATGTTGTTCTTAAACTGTTCTGTTTGGCGTGGTATGTTTTCCCATGGTGCAAAAGAATTGGACCGGACAGGGCATGAAGTAAAATACATGATTTAATTTTAACACTCAAAAAAAGAACAAACAAAAGGCACTCACAGTGGAGGCACAAAACTTAACGGAGGGAAGAAAAACTTGGACTATGCATAACTATGAACATGGCAAAACAAAAGACACTAACTGTGGCATAAATAAACACAACTTACTTGCGGAAGCAAAGAGCAGCATGAATGTGGCCTGGACAGAGTAAGCAGCGTGTCAAGAGTGCAGAGCATGAATGTGATGTCGCCAGGCCGACCAACAGAAAATGAAAAGCTTAAATAACACAGACATGATTAACAACAGGTGCGTGAGTGCAAATGAATCAGGTGTGTGACATGAGGACAGGTAAAAACGAATTGGTAGTCATGGTAACAAAACAGGGAGTGAAAAAATAGAAACTGACAGAGTGCACAAACCAAACAGAACATAGCCAAACTAAACAAGATCACCAAGACATGACATGTTCGATAATTTGCTCACGCATTTGTTCACAAAGTGGTGACCCTCGCCACATCCTTGTTTGTGAATGACTGAGCATTTCATGGAAGCTGCTTTTATACCCAATCATGGCACCCACCTGTTCCCAATTAGCCTGTTCACCTGTGGGATTTTCCAAATAAGTGTTTGATGAGCATTCCTCAACTTTCTCAGTCTTGTTTACCACTTGTGCCAGCTTTTTTGAAACATGTTGCAGGCATTGAATTCCAAATGAGCTAATATTTGCAAAAATTAACAACGTTTTCCAGTTCGAACGTTAAGTATCTTGTCTTTGCAGTCTATTCAATTGAATATAGGTTGAAATGTATTTGCAAATGATTGCATTCTGTTTTTATTCAAGATTTACACAACGTGCCAACTTCACTGGTTTTGGGTTTTGTAAAAATCTGTCGAAACATTGTCCTTGATGCATCCCATTTATTTGGCTCATAAAGTGGGCGGTGCCTAATGTCCAATAACTTCATAATTTCAAAGGTTCTTGACAACAGCATTTACACACACTCTGTGCCAAATGCAGACAAAAACTTGCATGTCATGTACTTGTATGTCAACACCTTTTGCTCCCTGACTTACTACATACTTTTGCCTGCAGCGCCCTCTAATGTACAGAAACAATACAAAAGCCTATATTTGGCTCCTATAGTACAGTATCTTCTAATGACCGGGATTGTTTTTTATTCAAACTTTATAAGTCCATCTACTTTCTATACCAGTTCAGTGAGTTTATCCCAGCTAAATTGAGGACAAGAGGTGTGGTACACCCTGGACTGATCACTGGAGAGGACATTACCGGTACACATTGAGGTGGCGCGGCTTGGTTGCTAGAGCGGCTGTATCAGCAATTGAGGGTTCCTGGTTCAATCCCTGCTTCTTCTTTAATGGGACTCAATGCAATAAGCTTGGTCAATAGGCCTTGGGGTGTTTTGTGGGTTTGCCCCACTTCAGTGGGGTTAGAACATCTTGGCTGGAGGGGGTGAAAAAGATTGACTCAACGGTTTTCGGTTCATCGGGCTGCTTTGAGTGAGCCTGCAGCTGATGTTGACACAGGAGGTGGTTACACTCGTCAGGGCACTTGTTTGAAAACCTCTGGTCAGAGGTAGTTTCCAGGAAAAAGCAGTGTTGGGTTGGTTACTGAAAACCAGTAACTAGTTACAGTTACTAGTTACTTTATTTCAAAAGTAACTCAGTTACTAACTCAGTTACTTAAACCAAAAAGTAATGCGTCACTGTGAAAAGTAACTATTTAGTTACTTATATATTTTATTTTTATTTTTTTAAGGCCCCATTTAATGCCCTTTTAGCCTTCATTTTAGTACTGTTATTGCACTGGAGAATAATACAATCTGTTGATCAACTTGACATGCATTTGCATCACTGAACTCTGCTAAGCAATGTGCTCTACATACAACACACAAAGACAAAGATATGTTTTAAAGGGCCAATTTGTTTCAGACCAGAACAAATTGACAAAACTATTTTAAATAGCTGCAACTTAACATACATAAGTAACAAACAGCATAATAACAACATAGCTGTAAAACAAGAAAGGCACACACTACATACATAAAGCCTAACCAGGCGTTTTCTCAAGGAATTCTGAAATAAAATCATGTCTGAAGCCCAGAACACTCTACACATTTCCCCACTTAGTTTAGAGAAAAGGAAATATTAGCCTGGCCCACTAGTATCCCTCTTTAGGTTTGTGAACTTTATAGTCTAAACATTTAGAGTGATGTGATAATCAAACACTCTAAAAGTTTAAAATGAAAGAGTATATAAGAGAATTGACAGAGTGTGTGTACCTTCAGTGTGCAGTGCCTCATTAAAATCCAGCCGCTGTTGGAGGTGGAGGTGAAGTGTGTGTCTCTTTACTAGCTTCGTCGAAGCATGTTGTTTTTGTCGCTGTTTCAGCATATTTGAAACTTACATTCAACTAAAATGTTCTTTTCTTTGTGGTCGATAAAAGAAACGTACTGAAAATATCTCCATTTTAAGAAACTCGGCTTCGGGGTTCGCCATGACGTCTTGATAGTAGACACAGACACGCCCCCTCCCACACACACACACTCACACACACACACACACACACACACGTACACACAGACAGCGCGCGGTGCGCCTCTTTTTTGTCGCCTCTTCAGCAGCGCTGCAACACTCAGATCTTCTCAGTTTCTAGCCGATACTACATACTACAAATAACGCAAAATAACGCAGTAACGCATCATGTAGTAACGGTAACGGAGTTACTGAATATAAAAAATAACGCGTTAGATTACTAGTTACCGCCGTTACTTTGTAACGCGTTAGTCCCAACACTGGGAAAAAGTTCCAACGTTTGTGTTAACGGCAAACATGGAAAAGGATAATAGACCTAAAAGGCCCTCTGTACTGAAAGAAAACTACAACAGTTTCAAAAATATAGAGAAGTGAATTAATTAACTCATATTATGTTTTGCATATGGTGAATGTTCATATTCATCTTGGAGAAAGTAAACCACCAAGTTTAAGTAAATAGTGGTATTTCAGTTTGAGCACATAATAAGATAAGGCCCCTTAGTTTGACATTCGCAGGTGGATTGGATCATTTCTCATAGGAAAGAGGCCCTAATTGGGACTTCGGAATGCAAAAGTGATAGCCCTATCCTTGAGAAGAGACCACCTGTCTAGCTCAACGCCAGCATTTAAGTTATAACTCAAAGCAGTTGTTTTTAAGACACTTACACACGACCATCTCCTTTTATGGTCAGGATGTGCTCTCCTGACTTAGCACACACACACACACACAGACAGGAAGGAGGAATATAAAACTGTTGATCTGGCTTCACCAAATTAGGAGTGCCTCATTTTCTTGACCTGACCTCTTCCAGGAACTGCAGTCCTGTATAACGTCAGTCTACCCCAGGGCAGCTGTGGCTATGAAAGTAGCTTACCACCACCAGGTGTGAATGAATGATGGGTTCTACATGTAAAGCGACTTTGGGTACTTAGAAAAGCGCTATATAAATCCCAGTTATTATTATTATTATTATAATGACGCTCGCTTGTAATAAAGCAACTTTTGGTTAAGTAAAGCGTCTCCGACATCTCTTTTGATCCAGCCGCACTGCCGTGTCACCCTTTTGTCCGGATGAGGATGACAAGACCAGAAATACACAATAGCTGCACTTGTCTGGAAATATCTTGCCCCTCTTGCATCCTCTGCACATGATGAGAGGATCTTTAATGTTGCAGGAGGCCCAAAACTTTGTCAAACGTGACACATCTCTCCTGTTACTTTGTATTAAGGAATTTCTAAAATGCAATTAATTTCCATTACACATGTCTATAATTCCAAATCGAATTCAACAGCCAGTTCACTATTTTGCACAAGCCGGCTTTGAAGTAGGCTGCATATGATGATGATAATGATGATGGATGGATTAGATTTATACAGCACTTTTTTGTAGTGACTCAAAGCGCATTACACTGGAACCCAATATACATTCACTCCACATAAGCTACATTTGGAACCCCTGCTGCCTCAGGGTAGACTGACAGAAATGTGGCTGCCAATTTGTGCCTACAACCTCTCCAACCACTTCCAAACATTCACATTTATACACCAGTGTGGGTGGCATTGGGAGCAAAGTGGGTGAAGTGTCTTGCCCAAAGACACAATGTGATTTACTAGGATAGCGGAGACTGGATGTGTGCCAGGTACCCTTAGGTTACAGGGATTTCTGGATCCAAGAACGCTCCGTCCATACAATAATGCCTGCCAGTTCGCCTTCCAGAAGTTCTACGTTCAGACAGGTTTATCTGGCTGGACAAGTGAGAGGTCTTTGATGTTGTGACGGGGGAACCTGTCCATCACCAGTCTTTCTGGTATTGCTCTGACTATGACTAAGAGCTAATGTAGTGGCTGTGCGTTGTGTATCAATCTTCCCTTACTGCCACTGCTCCAAGAGGGGCGCGAACCCACGTCACCCGACTGAAAGGTAAGTGTGCTAGCCACTATGCAAACCACATTGACTGGCCCCCGTTACACAAGACGTTAAAAAAATGTAATTTCCCTGCTGGAGTTAGCAAACAACAAATGCAAAATCACATTCTGGCGTGCTGTCTACATGGAGTTTTCTTAATTCTTAAAATGACAGGGAGCTTGGTGTTCACTGCATATGCCCATGGCCTCACATCCTTGGACTTAATTACGACCTACCTCCTTCGAACGGTAAAACAGCTGTACCGACCTCCGCTCTCAAAACAGCAGACCACGTACTTGATAACCCAACACTTACGCTTTCATGGCATACACATGAAATTTGTTTCAGACAGAGGTCCCAAGTTCATCAGTCATTTTGAGGGCATTTTGTATATCCAACTGATACTCTGTCATATTTATTCATCATTCTTAGGCCAACAGGCATATGGAGCGGGCCAACCAGGACCTGAAGGCGGCTATTTGTTGCATCTGTCATAAGCACGCATCCCTTTGTTTCCAACTCGGGTTGTAGTTAAACGGTTTTAAATGAGCAGTGGCTACCCGCCTTATGGAAATTCCATCCAGACGAAGACTTGTGTCAATCTGCCTTGCCTCGGTATTTCACTGTGCTTTAGTATATTCCACCCTGCAGCTTTTGTTACATTAAACCAGTGGTTCTTAACCTGGGTTCGATCGAACCCTAGGGGTTCGGTGAGTCGGCCTCAGGGGTTCGGCGGAGGTCAAAACACACCCGACTCATCGTGTAAATAAGAACTTCTCCCTATCGGCGTATTACAGATACGGCAACAGCAGAAGTCAGACTGATTTGCATGTGTGTAATTTGTTGGGAGTTCATGCACTGTGTTGGTTTTGTTGTTTGAACAAGGTGATGTTCATGCACGGTTCATTATGTGCACCAGTAAAAAAACATGGTAACACTTTAGTATGGGGAACATATTCACCATTAATTAGTTGCTTATTAACATGCAAATTAGTAACATATTGGCTCTTAACTAGTCATTATTAAGTACTTATTAATGCCTTATTCGGCATGGCCTTATTATAACCCTAACCCTCTAACCCTGGCCCTAACCCTCTAACCCGAACCCTAACCAAATAACTTTAAATTAAGTCTTTGTTACTTAGAATATGTTCCCCATACTAAAGTGTTACCAAAAGCATATAACTTTGTCTTGAATTTGAAAAAAAAAAATTATATATATATATATATATATATATATATATATATATATATATATATATATATATATATATATATATATATATATATATATTTCACTAAAGAAGGATTCGGTGAATGGGCATATGAAACTGGTGGGGTTTGGTACCTCCAACAAGGTTAAGAACCACTGCATTAAACCAACTAACTATTTTTCTACTTCTTTAAATTTGTTTACATCACTGCTTTTACTGTTTATCAGGACTAGTGTAAGAACATTATGTGTATTAGTTTTTGCATGCAAAGTGTTTTAATTTATTCAAATCCAAATGATTATAGCCTATTAAAGACAGGAAGTGAAAACAACACATGTCACAGCCTGCAAGTTCTATAGATTCTAACAAAATGGAAGAAATCACGAACAAATGTATGAACGTGAATGTGGTTTCATACCTGTTATTAGACTGGAAATCAGCAAGGGTAGGACAAGCATCTGTAGCATTCTCATCAATAATTCTCCTGGGAAAGAGAAGTATTTCACCTCTCGATAAGACATCTTATAGGGGCGCAAGGCAAATCCCAGAATAATACCTGGAAGAAGAAGGAAGATTGAATGTGTGCGTATGACACTCATTCCCCAAGTTTCCATGCACACAATATTCTGGTATCAACCAACTGGAAAAATACATGCTAACACCTTTTTTCAGATTTCCAATTCAGAATCCATATCATTTTCCAGTTATTGAAAATTTGCTTCGGACCACTGACATATGCTTGTATCAAACACCAGAATTAGGTAAACACATACAGTATGTGCATGCTCATTGCTCAGATCGCTAAGCATTGCGGGATTTGTTGGCATCAAATAGACAGGTAATGATGGTGGTGTTAGGAGGAAACAAATGTGATAATAGCTATTCTGACAGACTTAAACATTATCGAGTTCACTGTGGATCGATTGGCGTAAGTACGGTACCAATATAAAATATTATGAAACTTGTTCTGTAAAGGAGGCACAAGTCTTCGTCCTAGTCTGCATACGTGAAAACTGAATTTAAACATTGTCCACCTTGGGCAAGTTTGACCTGCTCAGTGGCCTTTTGGTTAGAGTGTCCGCCCTGAGACTGGAAGGTTGTGAGATCCAACCCTGGCTGAGTCATACCAAAGACTATACGAATGGGACCCATTACCTCCTTGTTTGGCACTCAGTATCAAGGGTTGAAATTGGGGGTTAAATCACCAAATGATTCCTGAGCGCTGCCTCCGCTGCTGCTCACTGTTCCCCTCACCTCCCAGGGTGTGAACATGGGGATGGGTAAATGGTAAATGGTAAATGGGTTATACTTGTATAGCGCTTTTCTACTTTCAAGGTACTCAAAGCGCTTTGACACTATTTCCACATTCACCCATTCACACACACATTCACACACTGATGGCAGGAGCTGCCATGCAAGGCCCTAACCACGACCCATTAGGAGCAAGGGTGATGTGTCTTGCTCAAGGACACAACGGACGTGACGAGGTTGGTAGAAGCTGGGGATCGAACCAGGAACCCTCGGGTTGCTGGCACGGCCAACCGCACCACGCCGTCCCCAAATGCAGAGAATAATTTCTCCACACCTAGTGTGTGTGTGAGTATCGTTGGGACTTAAACTTAAACTTTTTAACCCATCCTTCATCCAAATTGGGCAGGGGTTTTGGTGGGCATTAAATGGATGCCGCCCGTCGTTACAAACAATGGTTTTAATGCAAAACCGCCAAAGACAAGCTTTTTGTCATGCAAAAAATAATGTTTTTATTAACATTATTGACAACAATATTGGGAATATGCTGGTTAACATGAATATGGTGGTACCTCGGCTTTTGTAAGAAATATTTTCCAAAAGGTCACACAAAGACCTTATTGTACGAAAACCAGAATCAGAATCAGAATAGTTTTTATTGGGATTGTTTGAGAACGGGTTCACAAACTAGGAATTTTTCTTGGTGCAATTGTGCAACATAAAACCATTCAACAATAACAATTCATGTAAATCCAATTAATCCATTACATACGGCACACAACAAATTCTATAGAGAATAATTATAATTTTACATGCAGAAATCAATGTGAAATACATTTAAAATCACTCTTACGTTATAAAGGACTCATGTACGTGAAGATTGTGATGAGCAGAGAGGGAGGAGGGGAGGGTAGAGTGGACGTGGACGTCACTTTTGTACTTTGTTATTGTCATGTCTGCCTGTCCAGGTGTTCCTAATCAGTGTCTGTCTGTGCCAACCTAAGTGTTCCTCATCTTAGCTCATTACTTTCTCTATGTATATTCCCTAGTCCTTCAGTATTGTTTCGAGTTCATTGCCATTCAGTCATGTCCTACCCTTGTCATAGTTTATATTGATTCCATTGTTACTGAACCTTGCCTGACCTTTTGATCCTGCTTTCTGCCTCACGTGTCCATTACCTCTGCCTTTGTTTGGACTACCCTTCTGTTGAACAACCCTTGTTTAGATTAAGCTCATGTGTGTCTGCTCTTCCAACTCTGCTTTTGAGTCCCCCTCCCTCACAAAACCTTGACAGTTATACGTTTTTTCTTGAATTCAATAGTGTTTTTCACCTTCTTTATCAAAGTGCTGGCACTCACAACTTTCCTTGGGCCCACAGGGATTATTTTGCAGCCATACTCAAGTCACCAAGTCACCAACACATGAATTCTTTTTTTGGGAACTCGATTTCGTGAAGTATTACACGGGCAAACGGACTAGTTTGTTTTGCATAACCGTGATGGTAAACAAAAACTAAGGTAAGGTTTAGGCAGAACATTTTGTTTCAATCGTCTGAACAGTGGTGTATAAAAGAACTAAGGTACTGCTGTTGTCCTGGCTAAGATAATATGAACCCAACTGCAATATTATGAGCAAGTAAAAAAGGCAATTGGTCAACTGCGACCTCAATATTTAGTTTGCACAGGGACACAGTACATACCTGCAATAACTGCACCAACTGTGAAGAGAACAAAGGCATTCTTTTTCAAGAAAGTTTTGACGTCCTCTTTAGAAATCTCCTCCACTTTCCTCTTGGCCTTCATGGTGCGTATGTGGATGCCTTCCCTGAAACGCTGCATTCTGCTGCAGCCAACCAATATATATACAGGTTGATCAGTTACTCATATGAAGAGCATGTTTAGTATTGGTTTACTTTGATTAAAGGATAATAATCAAGAGTTTTTTCAAGCTAATACTAATGCATTCATAAGCATTTACACTAAATAGGGGACATTTGCATTCAAAGGAAATACAATGTAAAAGTGCATTATAAAAACTTACTGTAAACTGTAACTGTGAAATATCCCTATTATATATATATATATATATATATATATATATATATATATATATATATATATATATATATATATATATATACATATATATATATATATATATATATATATATATATACGTTAGGTCAGGAAAAAAACACAGAGACTATTTCATCCCTACAAGCCTGTTTCGCAGGTTTCTTTGCTCTTCAGGGGATTTGATATAAAATCCATATTTGATATATTTCAAATTTTATATATATATATAAGTTTTTATAATGCACTTTTACATTGTATTTCCTTTGAATGCAAATGTCCCCTATTTAGTGTAAATGCTTATGAATGCATTAGTTTTAGCTTGAAAAAACTCTTGATTATTATCCTTTAACTGTATAACCGATAAACCACAGAAACCTTGACTATATATATATATATATATATATATATATAAATATATATATATATATATATATATATATATATATATATATATATATATATATATATATATATATATATATATATATATATATATATATATATATATATATATATATATATATATATTGTCCTGCAAGCATATTTGATCTAAATACATATATAAAAAATACAATTTAAAATATGTATTTAAAAATGATCTTGACCACTGGAAAAATATTTATTGCTTCCTAAAAATAGACTTTACCATGAAATATAATTGAGTTACAAAAGGTTAATTATATCCTTTAGAAATGTAATATCTTTACATATGTGTGTTACCCCTTATCCCAACCATACTTAACATGTATATTCTTTACACATTTTCTAAATCTAAATTTAAACTTCAGTCTTATTCCTGAAATGTTTACTCAGTCTTGTTACCATAACACATTACCCCCTCTGAAAATATTCCACAAGTCACCCATCCATCCGTCCATCCATTTTCTACCGCTTGTCCCTTTTTGGGGTCGCTGGAGCCTATCTCAGCTACATTCCGGCGGTAGGCGGGGTACACCCTGGACAAGTCGCCACCTCATCGCAGAAGTTCACTTTTGTGTTTTTGACAATTCTACGCCAACTCACTCCTGTTACTTTCAGTCCTGTTACTCAAATGACTCATCTTGAGGTTATGAACCCAGTCAAACATTTAATTAAGTTGCCTGAGATGGACCAATACACAATTTGAGTAGATCAATGTGTGTATTATCAGATTTAGCGTTGAAAAAAGACAGAAATTTAAGTTTATTTTGAGAGAGTTAAAGAAAGCAAAAGGCACCAATTGGGTAACGCAGCCTGTTGTATTTGCTCATGACGAAATATGACATTTCCTCTTTTGTTGGATGACTGATAGACTGCCTCCTCTTCACCAATCCACACATTCACTAAAAAAAGTTAAACATTCAAATGAAATGTTGATGGAGGCCAACATGTATGATACCACACAAACAAAAGCAGGACACATTTTGTTGTTTTAGTTGAGCTTTTATCTGACTTCTTCCGGTTAATATAAAATAAGCAATGACCGTAGCAACACAAATGCAATACACCCTGTACCGGGGCAAGTGTTTTTTTTAAAAGGGTTATAGTAATTTAAATAATTCCTGATTGTTTCTATTATTTGATGGACACAGCATCCTTCTTTGTATTGCATTGAACAATGTTAATTTGAAAAACAACAAAATAACCAATTGTATTGTTGTATCGTAACTGTATATTGCTAATAAACAAATGAAGTATGACAATAATCACATGGGGTAACATGGGGTAATGGGGTAATTAAACTGAAACTGATCAAACAAAATGACAGATTAGAAACCCAATACAAGATAACTGCTTTGTTTACATATTTGTTAAGATAGTAACTTGGTCTGAATTTGCAAATGTCATTAGCAGTTTAAAAAAAAAAACATGTTCAACTTCTATGTACTGTTAGTTAGTGATAACAGTGATGAATGTGATGCCCAAACTGAACCGTACCCAAAATAAATTGTGTTCTACATCTACAGATTCACTCAAAATTATATGACATACTATTGACAATTTTAGTAGAACTACTAGCATTATTTTAAATGACAGCAATATTATACATAATAATAACCATTATAATGATTCAATTAAAAAGGTTGCCACATACCTCTTAAGACTTGAAGCTTGGTTTTTCTCGGCTAAACGTTGCGGGGGCTGAGCTGAATGAGTGAAGTGGTTTGTGTTCTATTAGGATTCAGGAGGACAAAGCAACTGATCGCACAACTCAGAGGAGAGACAGGGCTCTCCTATAATTGGAAAGTAAGAGAGCAATAGAGAGAGGGCAGGGATGGTAATGGTATTTCAATTAAGTTAGTTTGCTTAGTATGCTTAACAAACTTACATTTAAGTAAACCTTCACACTTCATCATGCTCGAAAAGGAGCAGGAAGAAGCAAAGCTTATTTATTCCTACTGTTTCTCCTTGCAATTACTGATAGTTTGTTCACTTATTGATGCTTGTACCGTTTCTGAAACTGGCTCACATTAGTACGTATTTGTAATTCCTTGCTCAAGCTTCATAACTTTACTCTACATATGGACATACGTCAATTGTTGTACGCCCCACGTTTCATATGATTTTGTTTTTAACAAAAGTTTTTAAAATATTGCACCGGTTTTTGCATTCTGTCTCGGTAATCGTACAGCAAAACATTGCGCCTAACAAAACAAACTGCATTTGCACGCGCATCATTCCAATCTTTGTGTAAAAATGAGACCAACAAAACATCGTTTTCAATTATATATGTCACCTCACTGGGGACATGATATAGTTTAAGGGATGAATCCACAGAGTACACGATATTCCACAATTAGCTGAAAAAGTAGAGCTGCTTCTGTGATGACCTCACTATATGGAAAATATTCCCTAATGAAGTTGAATACAATTAGTGGAGAAAACCCCAAAATCAGGTCACCTCGCTTTTTTTCCCCCAAATTCTACTCTTTTGTCAGGCTAATGAATGAATCGTTGTTGGGGTTTTTTTAACCTGTTTTTAATACACACAAATTGTTTAGTGGAAGAAGAAAAGCCTGTTGCCAACTAGTTGTATTTTTTTTCAGTCATGTTAACCCACAATAACCCAGACTCAAACTGAAACACATTGAATACATTTTTGTTACATTGTTTGTTACATTGTTCATTGTAAATATTTTGTTGTGTAATAAATATTTATGTTAAATTAATGTATATATATATATATATACAGTATATATATATATATATATATATATATATATATATATATATATATATATATATATATATATATATATATATGTATTTATTTATTTATATATATATATATATATATATATGTATATATATGTATATATACTGTGTATATATATATATATATATATGTATATATATGTATATATACTGTGTATATATATATATATATATATATATATATATATATATATATATATATATATATATATATATATATATATATATACAGTATATATATATATATATATATATACATATATATGTGTGTGTGTGGTTTTTTTTTTTTTGTTTTTTTTTTTTTTTAAATCTGACATCACATGGACAAAGATAAGACCTTCTGGAGGAAAGTTCTGCTGTCAGATGAAACAAAAATTTAACTGTTTGGCCACAATTCCCAGCAATATGTTTGGAGGAGAAAAGGTGAGGCCTTTTGTGGAAGTATCTCTCTATGGTGGGTTCTCCTGGTGCCGACAGATCTTCTGGGAGCCCAGTAGCCAGGTTTGAACAAAGCATTTTATTGCCACACACCAGTCTCGGTTGCTTTTCAGCAATATATATTCTAGGACTTTTCAGTCCGGCATGTCTCTGCTTCCTGGCCATGTGTGTGTGTCTCGCTCCGCTCTAATGCTTGTGTCTCGCTCTGCTCCAATTCCCAACTACCACCACGTGTCTCGTTCCGGCTGCTGCTAATAAGGGCGACAAGTGATTAGATAACAATCCCCAGTTGGGCAATCTACTCACCTGCCGCTGTCTTCGAGGCCGGTCCTTACACACCCCACTACGCGGCAGGCCTGCAGATCACGCCCCCCTCCACACCTTTAATCCCAAGAACACCTTACCTACCGTCAAGTATGGTGGTGGTAGTATTATGCTCTGGGCTTGTTTTGCTGCCAATGGAACTGGTGCTTTACACAGAGTAAATGGGACAATGAAAAAGGAGGATTACCTCCAAATTCTTCAGAACAACCTAAAATCATCAGCCCGGAGGTTGGGTCTTGGGCGCAGTTGGGTGTTCCGACAAGACAATGACCCCAAACACACGTCAAAAGTGGTAAAGGAATTGTTAAATCAGGCGAGAATGAAGGTTTTAGAATGGCCTTCCCAAAGTCTTGACTTAAACGTGTGGACAATGCTGAAGAAACAAGTCCATGTCAGAAAACCAACACATTTAGCTGAACTGCACCAATTTTGTCAAGAGGAGTGGTCAATAATTCAACCAGAAGCTTGCCAGAAGCTTGTGGATGGCTACCAAAAGTGCCTTATTGCAGTGAAACTTGCCAAGGGACATGTAACCAAATATTAACATTGCTGTATGTATACTTTTGACCCAGCAGATTTAGGTCACATTTTCAGTAGACCCATAATAAATTCATAAAAGAACCAAACTTCATGAATGTTTTTTGTGACCAACAAGTATGTGCTCCAATCACTCTATCACAAAAAAATAAGAGTTGTAGAAATGATTGGAAACTCAAGACAGCCATGACATTATGTTCTTTACAAGTGTATGTAAACTTTTTACCACAACTGTATATATATATATATATATATATATATATATATATATATATATATATATATATATATATGTCTTAATAAGGTTATCCAAAAAATAGTGCTCGATACCGTAGTAGAGCGCAATATATGTATGTGCGGGGGAAAAAATCACAAGACTATTTCATCTCTACAGGCCTGTTTCATGAGGGGGGTACCCTCAATCGTCAGGAGATTTTAATGGGAGCATTCGCATACCATGGTTTATATAGGGCACAGAGTGGGTGGGTACAGGCTGGCCTAGGGGCGTGGTGA